>NW_028128856.1:0-29792 GCF_965231255.1 Vanellus vanellus
CAGGAAAGCAGAAGAGGGCCAAATTGTCTGGGGCATTTGAAGGGGTTCCAGGAGGCAGTGAGGACCAGCATCACTTTTCCCCGCTGGCACCTTTGCTGTGGCAGCAAAAGCTGGACGTTTGTCTTTTTTGCTCCAGAGAGCGCCGAAAGTGAAGAAAGGTGCTTTTGAGGATAGAGTCCTCAGGAAAGCAGAGAGGGCCAAATTGTCTGGGGCATTTGAAGGGGTTCCAGGAGGCAGTGAGGACCAGCATCACTTTTCCCCGCTGGCACTTTTCCTGTGGCAGCAAAAGCTGGACGTTTGTCTTTTTTGCTCCAGAGAGCGCCGAAAGTGAAAAAAGGTGCTTTTGAGGATAGAGTCCTCAGGAAAGCAGAGAGGGCCAAATTGTCTGGGGCATTTGAAGGGGTTCCAGGAGGCAGTGAGAACCAGCATCACTTTTCCCCGCTGGCACTTTTGCTGTGGCAGCAAAAGCTGGACGTTTGTCTTTTTTGCTCCAGAGAGCGCCGAAAGTGAAAAAAGGTGCTTTTGCGGATAGAATCCTCAGGAAAGCAGAGAGGGCCAAATTGTCTGGGGCATTTGAAGGAGTTCCAGGAGGCAGTGAGAACCAGCATCACTTTTCCCCGCTGGCACCTTTGCTGTGGCAGCAAAAGCTGGACGTTTGTCTTTTTGCTCCAGAGAGCGCCGAAAGTGAAAAAAGGTGCTTTTGAGGATAGAGTCCTCAGGAAAGCAGAGAGGGCCAAATTGTCTGGGGCATTTGAAGGGGTTCCAGGAGGCAGTGAGAACCAGCATCACTTTTCCCCGCTGGCACTTTTGCTGTGGCAGGCAAAAGCTGGACGTTTGTCTTTTTTGCTCCAGAGAGCGCCGAAAGTGAAAAAAGGTGCTTTTGAGGATAGAGTCCTCAGGAAAGCAGAGTTGCCAAATTGTATGGGGCATTTGAAGGGGTTCCAGGAGGCAGTGAGAACCAGCATCACTTTTCCCCGCTGGCACCTTTGCTGTGGCAGCAAAAGCTGGACGTTTGTCTTTTTTGCTCCAGAGAGCGCCGAAAGTGAAAAAAGGTGCTTTTGCGGATAGAGTCCTCAGGAAAGCAGAGAGGGCCAAATTGTCTGGGGCATTTGAAGGGGTTCCAGGAGGCAGTGAGGACCAGCATCACTTTTCCCCGCTGGCACCTTTGCTGTGGCAGCAAAAGCTGGACGTTTGTCTTTTTTGCTCCAGAGAGCGCCGAAAGTGAAAAAAGGTGCTTTTGAGGATAGAGTCCTCAGGAAAGCAGAGAGGGCCAAATTGTCTGGGGCATTTGAAGGAGTTCCAGGAGGCAGTGAGAACCAGCATCACTTTTCCCCGCTGGCACCTTTGCTGTGGCAGCAAAAGCTGGACGTTTGTCTTTTTTGCTCCAGAGAGCGCCGAAAGTGAAAAAGGTGCTTTTGAGGATAGAGTCCTCAGGAAAGCAGAGAGGGCCAAATTGTCTGGGGCATTTGAAGGGGTTCCAGGAGGCAGTGAGAACCAGCATCACTTTTCCCCGCTGGCACTTTTGCTGTGGCAGCAAAAGCTGGACGTTTGTCTTTTTTGCTCCAGAGAGCGCCGAAAGTGAAAAAAGGTGCTTTTGCGGGATAGAGTCCTCAGGAAAGCAGAGAGGGCCAAATTGTCTGGGGCATTTGAAGGGGTTCCAGGAGGCAGTGAGGACCAGCATCACTTTTCCCCGCTGGCACCTTGCTGTGGCAGCAAAAGCTGGACGTTTGTCTTTTTTGCTCCAGAGAGCGCCGAAAGTGAAAAAGGTGCTTTTGAGGATAGAGTCCTCAGGAAAGCAGAGTTGCCAAATTGTATGGGGCATTTGAAGGGGTTCCAGGAGGCAGTGAGAACCAGCATCACTTTTCCCCGCTGGCACCTTTGCTGTGGCAGCAAAAGCTGGACGTTTGTCTTTTTTGCTCCAGAGAGCGTCGAAAGTGAAAAAAGGTGCTTTTGCGGATAGAGTCCTCAGGAAAGCAGAGAGGGCCAAATTGTCTGGGGCATTTGAAGGGGTTCCAGGAGGCAGTGAGGACCAGCATCACTTTTCCCCGCTGGCACCTTTGCTGTGGCAGCAAAAGCTGGACGTTTGTCTTTTTTGCTCCAGAGAGCGCCGAAAGTGAAAAAAGGTGCTTTTGAGGATAGAGTCCTCAGGAAAGCAGAGAGGGCCAAATTGTCTGGGGCATTTGAAGGGGTTCCAGGAGGCAGTGAGGACCAGCATCACTTTTCCCCGCTGGCACTTTTGCTGTGGCAGCAAAAGCTGGACGTTTGTCTTTTTTGCTCCAGAGAGCGCCGAAAGTGAAAAAAGGTGCTTTTGAGGATAGAGTCCTCAGGAAAGCAGAGAGGGCCAAATTGGCTGGGGCATTTGAAGGGGTTCCAGGAGGCAGTGAGGACCAGTATCACTTTTCCCGCTGGCACCTTTGCTGTGGCAGCAAAAGCTGGACGTTTGTCTTTTTTCCTCCAGAGAGCGCCGAAAGTGAAAAAAGGTGCTTTTGAGGATAGAGTCCTCAGGAAAGCAGAGAGGGCCAAATTGTCTGGGGCATTTGAAGGGGTTCCAGGAGGCAGTTAGAACCAGCATCACTTTTCCCTGCTGGCACTTTTGCTGTGGCAGCAAAAGCTGGACGTTTGTCTTTTTTGCTCCAGAGAGCGCCGAAAGTGAAAAAAGGTGCTTTTGCGGATAGAGTCCTCAGGAAAGCAGAGAGGGCCAAATTGTCTGGGGCATTTGAAGGGGTTCCAGGAGGCAGTGAGAACCAGCATCACTTTTCCCCGCTGGCACTTTTGCTGTGGCAGCAAAAGCTGGACGTTTGTCTTTTTTGCTCCAGAGAGCGCCGAAAGTGAAAAAAGGTGCTTTTGCGGATAGAGTCCTCAGGAAAGGAGAGAGGGCCAAATTGTCTGGGGCATTTGAAGGGGTTCCAGGAGGCAGTGAGGACCAGCATCACTTTTCCCCGCTGGCACCTTTGCTGTGGCAGCAAAGGCTGGACGTTTGTCTTTTTTGGTCCAGACAGCGCCGAAAGTGAAAAAAGGTGCTTTTGCGGATAGAGTCCTCAGGAAAGCAGAGAGGGCCAAATTGTCTGGGGCATTTGAAGGGGTTCCAGGAGGCAGTGAGGACCAGCATCACTTTTCCCCGCTGGCACCTTTGCTGTGGCAGCAAAAGCTGGACGTTTGTCTTTTTTGCTCCAGAGAGCGCCGAAAGTGAAAAAAGGTGCTTTTGACGATAGAGTCCTCAGGAAAGCAGAGAGGGCCAAATTGTCTGAGGCATTTGAAGGGGTTCCAGGAGGCAGTGAGAACCAGCATCACTTTTCCCCGCTGGCACCTTTGCTGTGGCAGCAAAAGCTGGACGTTTGTCTTTTTTGCTCCAGAGAGCGCCGAAAGTGAAAAAAGGTGCTTTTGATGATAGAGTGCGCAGGAAAGCAGAGAGGGCCAAATTGTCTGGGGCATTTGAAGGGGTTCCAGGAGGCAGTGAGGACCAGCATCACTTTTCCCCGCTGGCACCTTTGCTGTGGCAGCAAAAGATGGACGTTTGTCTTTTTTTGCTCCAGAGAGCGCCGAAAGTGAAGAAGGTGCTTTTGAGGATAGAGTCCTCAGGAAAGCAGAGAGGGCCAAATTGTCTGGGGCATTTGAAGGGGTTCCAGGAGGCAGTGAGGACCAGCATCACTTTTCCCCGCTGGCACTTTTGCTGTGGCAGCAAAAGCTGGACGTTTGTCTTTTTTGCTCCAGAGAGCGCCGAAAGTGAAAAAAGGTGCTTTTGAGGATAGAGTCCTCAGGAAAGCAGAGAGGGCCAAATTGTCTGGGGCATTTGAAGGGGTTCCAGGAGGCAGTGAGAACCAGCATCACTTTTCCCCGCTGGCACTTTTGCTGTGGCAGCAAAAGCTGGACGTTTGTCTTTTTTGCTCCAGAGAGCGCCGAAAGTGAAAAAAGGTGCTTTTGCGGATAGAGTCCTCAGGAAAGCAGAGAGGGCCAAATTGTCTGGGGCATTTGAAGGAGTTCCAGGAGGCAGTGAGAACCAGCATCACTTTTCCCCGCTGGCACCTTTGCTGTGGCAGCAAAAGCTGGACGTTTGTCTTTTTTGCTCCAGAGAGCGCCGAAAGTGAAAAAAGGTGCTTTTGAGGATAGAGTCCTCAGGAAAGCAGAGAGGGCCAAATTGTCTGGGGCATTTGAAGGGGTTCCAGGAGGCAGTGAGAACCAGCATCACTTTTCCCCGCTGGCACTTTTGCTGTGGCAGCAAAAGCTGGACGTTTGTCTTTTTTGCTCCAGAGAGCGCCGAAAGTGAAAAAAGGTGCTTTTGCGGATAGAATCCTCAGGAAAGCAGAGAGGGCCAAATTGGTCTGGGGCATTTGAAGGAGTTCCAGGAGGCAGTGAGAACCAGCATCACTTTTCCCCGCTGGCACCTTTGCTGTGGCAGCAAAAGCTGGACGTTTGTCTTTTTTGCTCCAGAGAGCGCCGAAAGTGAAAAAAGGTGCTTTTGAGGATAGAGTCCTCAGGAAAGCAGAGAGGGCCAAATTGTCTGGGGCATTTGAAGGGGTTCCAGGAGGCAGTGAGAACCAGCATCACTTTTCCCCGCTGGCACTTTTGCTGTGGCAGCAAAAAGCTGGACGTTTGTCTTTTTTGCTCCAGAGAGCGCCGAAAGTGAAAAAAGGTGCTTTTGAGGATAGAGTCCTCAGGAAAGCAGAGTTGCCAAATTGTATGGGGCATTTGAAGGGGTTCCAGGAGGCAGTGAGAACCAGCATCACTTTTCCCCGCTGGCACCTTTGCTGTGGCAGCAAAAGCTGGACGTTTGTCTTTTTTGCTCCAGAGAGCGCCGAAAGTGAAAAAAGGTGCTTTTGCGGATAGAGTCCTCAGGAAAGCAGAGAGGGCCAAATTGTCTGGGGCATTTGAAGGGGTTCCAGGAGGCAGTGAGGACCAGCATCACTTTTCCCCGCTGGCACCTTTGCTGTGGCAGCAAAAGCTGGACGTTTGTCCTTTTTTGCTCCAGAGAGCGCCGAAAGTGAAAAAAGGTGCTTTTGAGGATAGAGTCCTCAGGAAAGCAGAGAGGGCCAAATTGTCTGGGGCATTTGAAGGGGTTCCAGGAGGCAGTGAGGACCAGCATCACTTTTCCCGCTGGCACCTTTGCTGTGGCAGCAAAAGCTGGACGTTTGTCTTTTTTGCTCCAGAGAGCGCCGAAAGTGAAAAAGGTGCTTTTGAGGATAGAGTCCTCAGGAAAGCAGAGAGGGCCAAATTGTCTGGGGCATTTTGAAGGGGTTCCAGGAGGCAGTGAGAACCAGCATCACTTTTCCCCGCTGGCACTTTTGCTGTGGCAGCAAAAGCTGGACGTTTGTCTTTTTTGCTCCAGAGAGCGCCGAAAGTGAAAAAAGGTGCTTTTGCGGATAGAGTCCTCAGGAAAGCAGAGAGGGCCAAATTGTCTGGGGCATTTGAAGGGGTTCCAGGAGGCAGTGAGGACCAGCATCACTTTTCCCCGCTGGCACCTTTGCTGTGGCAGCAAAAGCTGGACGTTTGTCTTTTTTGCTCCAGACAGCGCCGAAAGTGAAAAAAGGTGCTTTTGAGGATAGAGTCCTCAGGAAAGCAGAGTTGCCAAATTGTATGGGGCATTTGAAGGGGTTCCAGGAGGCAGTGAGAACCAGCATCACTTTTCCCCGCTGGCACCTTTGCTGTGGCAGCAAAAGCTGGACGTTTGTCTTTTTTGCTCCAGAGAGCGTCGAAAGTGAAAAAAGGTGCTTTTGCGGATAGAGTCCTCAGGAAAGCAGAGAGGGCCAAATTGTCTGGGGCATTTGAAGGGGTTCCAGGAGGCAGTGAGGACCAGCATCACTTTCCCCGCTGGCACCTTTGCTGTGGCAGCAAAAGCTGGACGTTTGTCTTTTTTGCTCCAGAGAGCGCCGAAAGTGAAAAAAGGTGCTTTTGAGGATAGAGTCCTCAGGAAAGCAGAGAGGGCCAAATTGTCTGGGGCATTTGAAGGGGTTCCAGGAGGCAGTGAGGACCAGCATCACTTTTCCCCGCTGGCACTTTTGCTGTGGCAGCAAAAGCTGGACGTTTGTCTTTTTTGCTCCAGAGAGCGCCGAAAGTGAAAAAAGGTGCTTTTGAGGATAGAGTCCTCAGGAAAGCATAGAGGGCCAAATTGTCTGGGGCATTTGAAGGAGTTCCAGGAGGCAGTGAGAACCAGCATCACTTTTCCCCGCTGGCACCTTTGCTGTGGCAGCAAAAGCTGGACGTTTGTCTTTTTTGCTCCAGAGAGCGCCGAAAGTGAAAAAAGGTGCTTTTGAGGATAGAGTCCTCAGGAAAGCAGAGAGGGCCAAATTGGCTGGGGCATTTGAAGGGGTTCCAGGAGGCAGTGAGGACCAGTATCACTTTTCCCCGCTGGCACCTTTGCTGTGGCAGCAAAAGCTGGACGTTTGTCTTTTTTCCTCCAGAGAGCGCCGAAAGTGAAAAAAGGTGCTTTTGAGGATAGAGTCCTCAGGAAAGCAGAGAGGGCCAAATTGTCTGGGGCATTTGAAGGGGTTCCAGGAGGCAGTTAGAACCAGCATCACTTTTCCCTGCTGGCACTTTTGCTGTGGCAGCAAAGCTGGACGTTTGTCTTTTTTGCTCCAGAGAGCGCCGAAAGTGAAAAAAGATGCTTTTGAGGATAGAGTCCTCAGGAAAGCAGAGAGGGCCAAATTGTCTGGGGCATTTGAAGGGGTTCCAGGAGGCAGTGAGGACCAGCATCACTTTTCCCCGCTGGCACTTTTGCTGTGGCAGCAAAAGCTGGACGTTTGTCTTTTTTGCTCCAGAGAGCGCCGAAAGTGAAAAAAGGTGCTTTTGCGGATAGAGTCCTCAGGAAAGCAGAGAGGGCCAAATTGTCTGGGGCATTTGAAGGGGTTCCAGGAGGCAGTGAGGACCAGCATCACTTTTCCCCGCTGGCACTTTTGCTGTGGCAGCAAAGGCTGGACGTTTGTCTTTTTTGGTCCAGACAGCGCCGAAAGTGAAAAAAGGTGCTTTTGAGGATAGAGTCCTCAGGAAAGCAGAGAGGGCCAAATTGTCTGGGGCATTTGAAGGGGTTCCAGGAGGCAGTGAGGACCAGCATCACTTTTCCCCGCTGGCCACTTTTGCTGTGGCAGCAAAAGCTGGACGTTTGTCTTTTTTGCTCCAGAGAGCGCCGAAAGTGAAAAAAGGTGCTTTTGAGGATAGAGTCCTCAGGAAAGCAGAGAGGGCCAAATTGTCTGGGGCATTTGAAGGGGTTCCAGGAGGCAGTGAGGACCAGCATCACTTTTCCCCGCTGGCACTTTGCTGTGGCAGCAAAAGCTGGACGTTTGTCTTTTTTGCTCCAGAGAGCGCCGAAAGTGAAAAAAGGTGCTTTTGAGGATAGAGTCCTCAGGAAAGCAGAGAGGGCCAAATTGTCTGGGGCATTTGAAGGGGTTCCAGGAGGCAGTGAGAACCAGCATCACTTTTCCCCGCTGGCACTTTTGCTGTGGCAGAAAAAGCTGGACGTTTGTCTTTTTTGCTCCAGAGTGCGCCGAAAGTCTAAAAAGCTGCTTTTGAGGATAGAGTCCTCAGGAAAGCAGAGAGGGCCAAATTGTCTGGGGCATTTGAAGGGGTTCCAGGAGGCAGTGAGGACCAGCATCACTTTTCCCCGCTGGCACTTTTGCTGTGGCAGCAAAAGCTGGACGTTTGTCTTTTTTGCTCCAGAGAGCGCCGAAAGTGAAAAAAGGTGCTTTTGAGCATAGAGTCCTCAGGAAAGCAGAGAGGGCCAAATTGTCTGGGGCATTTGAAGGGGTTCCAGGAGGCAGTGAGAACCAGCATCACTTTTCCCCGCTGGCACTTTTGCTGTGGCAGCAAAAGCTGGACGTTTGTCTTTTTTGCTCCAGAGAGCGCCGAAAGTGAAAAAAGGTGCTTTTGAGGATAGAGTCCTCAGGAAAGCAGAGAGGGCCAAATTGTCTGGGGCATTTGAAGGGGTTCCAGGAGGCAGTGAGGACCAGCATCACTTTTCCCCGCTGGCACTTTTGCTGTGGCAGCAAAAGCTGGACGTTTGTCTTTTTTGCTCCAGAGAGCGCCGAAAGTGAAAAAAGGTGCTTTTGAGGATAGAGTCCTCAGGAAAGCAGAGAGGGCCAAATTGTCTGGGGCATTTGAAGGGGTTCCAGGAGGCAGTGAGAACCAGCATCACTTTTCCCCGCTGGCACTTTTGCTGTGGCAGCAAAAGCTGGACGTTTGTCTTTTTTGCTCCAGAGAGCGCCGAAAGTGAAAAATGGTGCTTTTGCGGATAGAGTCCTCATAAAAGCAGAGTTGCCAAATTGTCTGGGGCATTTGAAGGGGTTCCAGGAGGCAGTGAGAACCAGCATCACTTTTCCCCGCTGGCACTTTTGCTGTGGCAGCAAAAGCTGGACGTTTGTCTTTTTTGCTCCAGAGAGCGCCGAAAGTGAAAAAAGGTGCTTTTGAGGATAGAGTCCTCAGGAAAGCAGAGAGGGCCAAATTGTCTGGGGCATTTGAAGGGGTTCCAGGAGGCAGTGAGAACCAGCATCACTTTTCCCCGCTGGCACCTTTGCTGTGGCAGCAAAAGCTGGACGTTTGTCTTTTTTGCTCCAGAGAGCGCCGAAAGTGAAAAAAGGTGCTTTTGAGGATAGAGTCCTCAGGAAAGCAGAGAGGGCCAAATTGTCTGGGGCATTTGAAGGGGTTCCAGGAGGCAGTGAGAACCAGCATCACTTTTTCCCGCTGGCACCTTTGCTGTGGCAGCAAAAGCTGGACGTTTGTCTTTTTTGCTCCAGACAGCGCCGAAAGTGAAAAAAGGTGCTTTTGAGGATAGAGTCCTCAGGAAAGCAGAGAGGGCCAAATTGGCTGGGGCATTTGAAGGGGTTCCAGGAGGCAGTGAGGACCAGTATCACTTTTCCCCGCTGGCACCTTTGCTGTGGCAGCAAAAGCTGGACGTTTGTCTTTTTTCCTCCAGAGAGCGCCGAAAGTGAAAAAAGGTGCTTTTGAGGATAGAGTCCTCAGGAAAGCAGAGAGGGCCAAATTGTCTGGGGCATTTGAAGGGGTTCCAGGAGGCAGTTAGAACCAGCATCACTTTTCCCTGCTGGCACTTTTGCTGTGGCAGCAAAAGCTGGACGTTTGTCTTTTTTGCTCCAGAGAGCGCCGAAAGTGAAAAAAGATGCTTTTGAGGATAGAGTCCTCAGGAAAGCAGAGAGGGCCAAATTGTCTGGGGCATTTGAAGGGGTTCCAGGAGGCAGTGAGAACCAGCATCACTTTTCCCCGCTGGCACTTTTGCTGTGGCAGCAAAAGCTGGACGTTTGTCTTTTTTGCTCCAGAGAGCGCCGAAAGTGAAAAAAGGTGCTTTTGCGGATAGAGTCCTCAGGAAAGCAGAGAGGGCCAAATTGTCTGGGGCATTTGAAGGGGTTCCAGGAGGCAGTGAGGACCAGCATCACTTTTCCCCGCTGGCACTTTTGCTGTGGCAGCAAAAGCTGGACGTTTGTCTTTTTTGCTCCAGAGAGCGCCGAAAGTGAAAAAAGATGCTTTTGAGGATAGAGTCCTCAGGAAAGCAGAGAGGGCCAAATTGTCTGGGGCATTTGAAGGGGTTCCAGGAGGCAGTGAGGACCAGCATCACTTTTCCCCGCTGGCACTTTTGCTGTGGCAGCAAAAGCTGGACGTTTGTCTTTTTTGCTCCAGAGAGCGCCGAAAGTGAAAAAAGGTGCTTTTGCGGATAGAGTCCTCAGGAAAGCAGAGAGGGCCAAATTGTCTGGGGCATTTGAAGGGGTTCCAGGAGGCAGTGAGAACCAGCATCACTTTTCCCCGCTGGCACTTTTGCTGTGGCAGAAAAAGCTGGACGTTTGTCTTTTTTGCTCCAGAGTGCGCCGAAAGTCTAAAAAGGTGCTTTTGAGGATAGAGTCCTCAGGAAAGCAGAGAGGGCCAAATTGTCTGGGGCATTTGAAGGGGTTCCAGGAGGCAGTGAGGACCAGCATCACTTTTCCCCGCTGGCACTTTTGCTGTGGCAGCAAAAGCTGGACGTTTGTCTTTTTTGCTCCAGAGAGCGCCAAAAGTGAAAAAAGGTGCTTTTGAGGATAGAGTCCTCAGGAAAGCAGAGAGGGCCAAATTGTCTGGGGCATTTGAAGGGGTTCCAGGAGGCAGTGAGAACCAGCATCACTTTTCCCCGCTGGCACTTTTGCTGTGGCAGCAAAAGCTGGACGTTTGTCTTTTTTGCTCCAGACAGCGCCGAAAGTGAAAAAAGGTGCTTTTGATGATAGAGTGCGCAGGAAAGCAGAGAGGGCCAAATTGTCTGGGGCATTTGAAGGGGTTCCAGGAGGCAGTGAGGACCAGCATCACTTTTCCCCGCTGGCACCTTTGCTGTGGCAGCAAAAGCTGGACGTTTGTCTTTTTTGCTCCAGACAGCGCCGAAAGTGAAAAAAGGTGCTTTTGATGATAGATTGCGCAGGAAAACAGAGAGGGCCAAATTGTCTGGGGCATTTGAAGGGGTTCCAGGAGGCAGTGAGGACCAGCATCACTTTTCCCCGCTGGCACCTTTGCTGTGGCAGCAAAAGCTGGACGTTTGTCTTTTTTGCTCCAGAGAGCGCCGAAAGTGAAAAAAGGTGCTTTTGAGGATAGAGTCCTCAGGAAAGCAGAGAGGGCCAAATTGTCTGGGGCATTTGAAGGGGTTCCAGGAGGCAGAGAGGACCAGCATCACTTTTCCCCGCTGGCACCTTTGCTGTGGCAGCAAAAGCTGTACGTTTGTCTTTTTTGCTCCAGACAGCGCCGAAAGTGAAAAAAGGTGCTTTTGACGATAGAGTCCTCAGGAAAGCAGAGAGGGCCAAATTGTCTGGGGCATTTGAAGGGGTTCCAGGAGGCAGTGAGAACCAGCATCACTTTTCCCCGCTGGGACTTTTACTGTGGCAGCAAAAGCTGGACGTTTGTCTTTTTTGCTCCAGAGAGCGCCGAAAGTGAAAAAAGGTGCTTTTGAGGATAGAGTCCTCAGGAAAGCAGAGAGGGCCAAATTGTCTGGGGCATTTGAAGGGGTTCCAGGAGGCAGTGAGGACCAGCATCACTTTTCCCCGCTGGCACTTTTGCTGTGGCAGCAAAAGCTGGACGTTTGTCTTTTTTGCTCCAGAGAGCGCCGAAAGTGAAAAAAGGTGCTTTTGAGGATAGAGTCCTCAGGAAAGCAGAGAGGGCCAAATTGTCTGGGGCATTTGAAGGGGTTCCAGGAGGCAGTGAGAACCAGCATCACTTTTCCCCGCTGGCACTTTTGCTGTGGCAGCAAAAGCTGGACGTTTGTCTTTTTTGCTCCAGAGAGCGCCGAAAGTGAAAAAAGGTGCTTTTGAGGATAGAGTCCTCAGGAAAGCAGAGAGGGCCAAATTGTCTGGGGCATTTGAAGGGGTTCCAGGAGGCAGTGAGAACCAGCATCACTTTTCCCCGCTGGCACTTTTGCTGTGGCAGCAAAAGCTGGACGTTTGTCTTTTTTGCTCCAGAGAGCGCCGAAAGTGAAAAATGGTGCTTTTGCGGATAGAGTCCTCATAAAAGCAGAGTTGCCAAATTGTCTGGGGCATTTGAAGGGGTTCCAGGAGGCAGTGAGAACCAGCATCACTTTTCCCCGCTGGCACTTTTGCTGTGGCAGCAAAAGCTGGACGTTTGTCTTTTTTGCTCCAGAGAGCGCCGAAAGTGAAAAAAGGTGCTTTTGAGGATAGAGTCCTCAGGAAAGCAGAGAGGGCCAAATTGTCTGGGGAATTTGAAGGGGTTCCAGGAGGCAGTGAGAACCAGCATCACTTTTCCCCGCTGGCACTTTTGCTGTGGTAGCAAAAGCTGGACGTTTGTCTTTTTTGCTCCAGAGAGCGCCGAAAGTGAAAAAAGGTGCTTTTGAGGATAGAGTCCTCAGGAAAGCAGAGAGGGCCAAATTGTCTGGGGCATTTGAAGGGGTTCCAGGAGGCAGTGAGGACCAGCATCACTTTTCCCTGCTGGCACTTTTGCTGTGGCAGCAAAAGCTGGACGTTTGTCTTTTTTGCTCCAGAGAGCGCCGAAAGTGAAAAAAGGTGCTTTTGAAGATAGAGTCCTCAGGAAAGCAGAGAGGGCCAAATTGTCTGGGGCATTTGAAGAGGTTCCAGGAGGCAGTGAGGACCAGCATCACTTTTCCCCGCTGGCACTTTTGCTGTGGCAGTAAAATCTGGACGTTTGTCTTTTTTGGTCCAGACAGCGCCGAAAGTGAAAAAAGGTGCTTTTGAGGATAGAGTCCTCAGGAAAGCAGAGAGGGCCAAATTGTCTGGGGCATTTGAAGGGGTTCCAGGAGGCAGTGAGGACCAGCATCACTTTTCCCCGCTGGCACCTTTGCTGTGGCAGCAAAAGCTGGACGTTTGTCTTTTTTGCTCCAGACAGCGCCGAAAGTGAAAAAAGGTGCTTTTGAGGATAGAGTCCTCAGGAAAGCAGAGAGGGCCAAATTGTCTGGGGCATTTGAAGGGGTTCCAGGAGGCAGTGAGGACCAGCATCACTTTTCCCCGCTAGCACTTTTGCTGTGGCAGTAAAATCTGGACGTTTGTCCTTTTTCCTCCAGAGAGCGCCGAAAGTGAAAAAAGGTGCTTTTGAGGATAGAGTCCTCAGGAAAGCAGAGAGGGCCAAATTGTCTGGGGCATTTGAAGGGGTTCCAGGAGGCAGTTAGAACCAGCATCACTTTTCCCCGCTGGCACTTTTGCTGTGGCAGCAAAAGCTGGACGTTTGTCTTTTTTGCTCCAGAGAGCGCCGAAAGTGAAAAAAGGTGCTTTTGAGGATAGAGTCCTCAGGAAAGCAGAGAGGGCCAAATTGTCTGGGGCATTTGAAGGGGTTCCAGGAGGCAGTGAGAACCAGCATCACTTTTCCCCGCTGGCACCTTTGCTGTGGCAGCAAAAGCTGGACGTTTGTCTTTTTTGCTCCAGAGAGCGCCGAAAGTGAAAAAAGGTGCTTTTGAGGATAGAGTCCTCAGGAAAGCAGAGAGGGCCAAATTGTCTGGGGCATTTGAAGGGGTTCCAGGAGGCAGTGAGGACCAGCATCACTTTTCCCCGCTGGCACCTTTGCTGTGGCAGCAAAAGCTGGACGTTTGTCTTTTTTGCTCCAGAGAGCGCCGAAAGTGAAAAAAGGTGCTTTTGAGGATAGAGTCCTCAGGAAAGCAGAGAGGGCCAAATTGTCTGGGGCATTTGAAGGGGTTCCAGGAGGCAGTGAGAACCAGCATCACTTTTCCCCGCTGGCACCTTTGCTGTGGCAGCAAAAGCTGGACGTTTGTCTTTTTTGCTCCAGAGAGCGCCGAAAGTGAAAAAAGGTGCTTTTGATGATAGAGTCCTCAGGAAAGCAGAGAGGGCCAAATTGTCTGGGGCATTTGAAGGGGTTCCAGGAGGCAGTGAGGACCAGCATCACTTTTCCCCGCTGGCACCTTTGCTGTGGCAGCAAAAGCTGGACGTTTGTCTTTTTTGCTCCAGAGAGCGCCGGAAGTGAAAAAAGGTGCTTTTGAGGATAGAGTCCTCAGGAAAGCAGAGAGGGCCAAATTGTCTGGGGCTTTTGAAGGGGTTCCAGGAGGCAGTGAGAACCAGCATCACTTTTCCCCGCTGGCACCTTTGCTGTGGCAGCAAAATCTGGACGTTTGTCTTTTTTGCTCCAGAGAGCGCCGAAAGTGAAAAAAGGTGCTTTTGAGGATAGAGTCCTCAGGAAAGCAGAGAGGCCAAATTGTCTGGGGCATTTGAAGGGGTTCCAGGAGGCAGAGAGGACCAGCATCACTTTTCCCCGCTGGCACTTTTGCTGTGGCAGCAAAAGCTGGACGTTTGTCTTTTTTGCTCCAGAGAGCGCCGAAAGTGAAAAAAGGTGCTTTTGAGGATAGAGTCCTCAGGAAAGCAGAGAGGGCCAAATTGTCTGGGGCATTTGAAGGGGTTCCAGGAGGCAGTGAGAACCAGCATCACTTTTCCCCGCTGGCACTTTTACTGTGGCAGCAAAAGCTGGACGTTTGTCTTTTTTGGTCCAGAGAGCGCCGAAAGTGAAAAAAGGTGCTTTTGAGGATAGAGTCCTCAGGAAAGCAGAGAGGGCCAAACTGTCTGGGGCATTTGAAGGGGTTCCAGGAGGCAGTGAGGACCAGCATCACTTTTCCCTGCTGGCACTTTTGCTGTGGCAGCAAAAGCTGGACGTTTGTCTTTTTTGCTCCAGAGAGCGCCGAAAGTGAAAAAAGGTGCTTTTGAGGATAGAGTCCTCAGGAAAGCAGAGAGGGCCAAATTGTCTGGGGCATTTGAAGGGGTTCCAGGAGGCAGTGAGAACCAGCATCACTTTTCCCCGCTGGCACTTTTGCTGTGGCAGCAAAAGCTGGACGTTTGTCTTTTTTGCTCCAGAGAGCGCCGAAAGTGAAAAATGGTGCTTTTGCGGATAGAGTCCTCAGGAAAGCAGAGAGGCCAAATTGTCTGGGGCATTTGAAGGGGTTCCAGGAGGCAGTGAGAACCAGCATCACTTTTCCCCGCTGGCACCTTTGCTGTGGCAGCAAAAGCTGGACGTTTGTCTTTTTTGCTCCAGAGAGCGCCGAAAGTGAAAAAAGGTGCTTTTGAGGATAGAGTCCTCAGGAAAGCAGAGAGGGCCAAATTGTCTGGGGCATTTGAAGGGGTTCCAGGAGGCAGTGAGGACCAGCATCACTTTTCCCTGCTGGCACTTTTGCTGTGGCAGCAAAAGCTGGACGTTTGTCTTTTTTGCTCCAGAGAGCGCCGAAAGTGAAAAAAGGTGCTTTTGAGGATAGAGTCCTCAGGAAAGCAGAGAGGGCCAAATTGTCTGGGGCATTTGAAGGGGTTCCAGGAGGCAGTGAGGACCAGCATCACTTTTCCCCGCTGGCACTTTTACTGTGGCAGCAAAAGCTGGACGTTTGTCTTTTTTGGTCCAGAGAGCGCCGAAAGTGAAAAAAGGTGCTTTTGAGGATAGAGTCCTCAGGAAAGCAGAGAGGGCCAAATTGTCTGGGGCATTTGAAGGGGTTCCAGGAGGCAGTGAGGACCAGCATCACTTTTCCCTGCTGGCACTTTTGCTGTGGCAGCAAAAGCTGGACGTTTGTCTTTTTTGCTCCAGAGAGCGCCGAAAGTGAAAAAAGGTGCTTTTGAGGATAGAGTCCTCAGGAAAGCAGAGAGGGCCAAATTGTCTGGGGCATTTGAAGGGGTTCCAGGAGGCAGTGAGAACCAGCATCACTTTTCCCCGCTGGCACTTTTGCTGTGGCAGCAAAAGCTGGACGTTTGTCTTTTTTGCTCCAGAGAGCGCCGAAAGTGAAAAATGGTGCTTTTGCGGATAGAGTCCTCAGGAAAGCAGAGAGGCCAAATTGTCTGGGGCATTTGAAGGGGTTCCAGGAGGCAGTGAGAACCAGCATCACTTTTCCCCGCTGGCACCTTTGCTGTGGCAGCAAAAGCTGGACGTTTGTCTTTTTTGCTCCAGAGAGCGCCGAAAGTGAAAAAAGGTGCTTTTGAGGATAGAGTCCTCAGGAAAGCAGAGAGGGCCAAATTGTCTGGGGCATTTGAAGGGGTTCCAGGAGGCAGTGAGGACCAGCATCACTTTTCCCTGCTGGCACTTTTTCTGTGGCAGCAAAAGCTGGACGTTTGTCTTTTTTGCTCCAGAGAGCGCCGAAAGTGAAAAAAGGTGCTTTTGAGGATAGAGTCCTCAGGAAAGCAGAGAGGGCCAAATTGTCTGGGGCATTTGAAGGGGTTCCAGGAGGCAGTGAGGACCAGCATCACTTTTCCCCGCTGGCACCTTTGCTGTGGCAGCAAAAGCTGGACGTTTGTCTTTTTTGCTCCAGAGAGCGCCGAAAGTGAAAAAAGGTGCTTTTGAGGATAGAGTCCTCAGGAAAGCAGAGAGGGCCAAATTGTCTGGGGCATTTGAAGGGGTTCCAGGAGGCAGTGAGGACCAGCATCACTTTTCCCCGCTGGCACTTTTGCTGTGGCAGCAAAAGCTGGACGTTTGTCCTTTTTCCTGCAGAGAGCGCCGAAAGTGAAAAAAGGTGCTTTTGAGGATAGAGTCCTCAGGAAAGCAGAGAGGGCCAAATTGTCTGGGGCATTTGAAGGGGTTCCAGGAGGCAGTGAGGACCAGCATCACTTTTCCCCGCTGGCACCTTTGCTGTGGCAGCAAAATCTGGACGTTTGTCTTTTTTCCTCCAGAGAGCGCCGAAAGTGAAAAAAGGTGCTTTTGAGGATAGAGTCCTCAGGAAAGCAGAGAGGGCCAAATTGTCTGGGGCATTTGAAGGGGTTCCAGGAGGCAGTGAGGACCAGCATCACTTTTCCCCGCTGGCACTTTTGCTGTGGCAGGAAAAGCTGGACGTTTGTCTTTTTTGCTCCAGACAGCGCCGAAAGTGAAAAAAGGTGCTTTTGCGGATAGAGTCCTCAGGAAAGGAGAGAGGGCCAAATTGTCTGGGGCATTTGAAGGGGTTCCAGGAGGCAGTGAGGACCAGCATCACTTTTCCCCACTGGCACCTTTGCTGTGGCAGCAAAGGCTGGACGTTTGTCTTTTTTGCTCCAGACAGCGCCGAAAGTGAAAAAAGGTGCTTTTGAGGATAGAGTCCTCAGGAAAGCAGAGAGGGCCAAATTGTCTGGGGCATTTGAAGGGGTTCCAGGAGGCAGTGAGGACCAGCATCACTTTTCCCCGCTGGCACTTTTGCTGTGGCAGCAAAAGCTGGACGTTTGTCTTTTTTGCTCCAGAGAGCGCCGAAAGTGAAAAAAGGTGCTTTTGAGGATAGAGTCCTCAGGAAAGCAGAGAGGGCCAAATTGTCTGGGGCATTTGAAGGGGTTCCAGGAGGCAGTGAGAACCAGCATCACTTTTCCCCGCTGGCACTTTTGCTGTGGCAGCAAAAGCTGGACGTTTGTCTTTTTTGCTCCAGAGAGCGCCGAAAGTGAAAAAAGGTGCTTTTGAGGATAGAGTCCTCAGGAAAGCAGAGAGGGCCAAATTGTCTGGGGCATTTGAAGGGGTTCTAGGAGGCAGTGAGGACCAGCATCACTTTTCCCCGCTGGCACTTTTGCTGTGGCAGCAAAAGCTGGATGTTTGTCTTTTTTGCTCCAGAGAGCGCCGAAAGTGAAAAAAGGTGCTTTTGAGGATAGAGTCCTCAGGAAAGCAGAGAGGGCCAAATTGTCTGGGGCATTTGAAGGGGTTCCAGGAGGCAGTGAGAACCAGCATCACTTTTCCCCGCTGGCACTTTTGCTGTGGCAGCAAAAGCTGGACGTTTGTCTTTTTTGCTCCAGAGTGCGCCGAAAGTGAAAAAAGGTGCTTTTGAGGATAGAGTCCTCAGGAAAGCAGAGAGGGCCAAATTGTCTGGGGCATTTGAAGGGGTTCCAGGAGGCAGTGAGAACCAGCATCACTTTTCCCCGCTGGCACTTTTGCTGTGGCAGCAAAAGCTGGACGTTTGTCTTTTTTGCTCCAGACAGCGCCGAAAGTGAAAAAAGGTGCTTTTGCGGATAGAGTCCTCAGGAAAGGAGAGAGGGCCAAATTGTCTGGGGCATTTGAAGGGGTTCCAGGAGGCAGTGAGGACCAGCATCACTTTTCCCCACTGGCACCTTTGCTGTGGCAGCAAAGGCTGGACGTTTGTCTTTTTTGGTCCAGAGAGCGCCGAAAGTGAAAAAAGGTGCTTTTGAGGATAGAGTCCTCAGGAAAGCAGAGAGGGCCAAATTGTCTGGGGCATTTGAAGGGGTTCCAGGAGGCAGTGAGGACCAGCATCACTTTTCCCCGCTGGCACTTTTGCTGTGGCAGCAAAAGCTGGACGTTTGTCTTTTTTGCTCCAGAGAGCGCCGAAAGTGAAAAAAGGTGCTTTTGAGGATAGAGTCCTCAGGAAAGCAGAGAGGGCCAAATTGTCTGGGGCATTTGAAGGGGTTCCAGGAGGCAGTGAGAACCAGCATAACTTTTCCCCGCTGGCACTTTTGCTGTGGCAGCAAAAGCTGGACGTTTGTCTTTTTTGCTCCAGAGAGCGCCGAAAGTGAAAAAAGGTGCTTTTGAGGATAGAGTCCTCAGGAAAGCAGAGAGGGCCAAATTGTCTGGGGCATTTGAAGGGGTTCTAGGAGGCAGTGAGGACCAGCATCACTTTTCCCCGCTGGCACTTTTGCTGTGGCAGCAAAAGCTGGACGTTTGTCTTTTTTGCTCCAGAGAGCGCCGAAAGTGAAAAAAGGTGCTTTTGAGGATAGAGTCCTCAGGAAAGCAGAGAGGGCCAAATTGGCTGGGGCATTTGAAGGGGTTCCAGGAGGCAGTGAGGACCAGCATCACTTTTCCCCGCTGGCACCTTTGCTGTGGCAGTAAAAGCTGGACGTTTGTCTTTTTTCCTCCAGAGAGCGCCGAAAGTGAAAAAAGGTGCTTTTGAGGATAGAGTCCTCAGGAAAGCAGAGAGGGCCAAATTGTCTGGGGCATTTGAAGGGGTTCCAGGAGGCAGTGAGAACCAGCATCACTTTTCCCCGCTGGCACCTTTGCTGTGGCAGCAAAAGCTGGACGTTTGTCTTTTTTGCTCCAGAGAGCGCCGAAAGTGAAAAAAGGTGCTTTTGAGGATAGAGTCCTCAGGAAAGCAGAGAGGGCCAAATTGTCTGGGGCATTTGAAGGGGTTCCAGGAGGCAGTGAGGACCAGCATCACTTTTCCCCGCTGGCACTTTTGCTGTGGCAGCAAAAGCTGGACGTTTGTCTTTTTTGCTCCAGACAGCGCCGAAAGTGAAAAAAGGTGCTTTTGAGGATAGAGTCCTCAGGAAAGCAGAGAGGGCCAAATTGTCTGGGGCATTTGAAGGGGTTCCAGGAGGCAGTGAGAACCAGCATCACTTTTCCCCGCTGGCACCTTTGCTGTGGCAGCAAAAGCTGGACGTTTGTCTTTTTTGCTCCAGAGAGCGCCGAAAGTGAAAAAAGGTGCTTTTGAGGATAGAGTCCTCAGGAAAGCAGAGAGGGCCAAATTGTCTGGGGCATTTGAAGGGGTTCCAGGAGGCAGTGAGGACCAGCATCACTTTTCCCCGCTGGCACTTTTGCTGTGGCATCAAAAGCTGGACGTTTGTCTTTTTTGCTCCAGAGAGCGCCGAAAGTGAAAAAAGGTGCTTTTGCGGATAGAGTCCTCAGGAAAGCAGAGAGGGCCAAATTGTCTGGGGCATTTGAAGGGGTTCCAGGAGGCAGTGAGGACCAGCATCACTTTTCCCCGCTGGCACTTTTGCTGTGGCAGCAAAAGCTGGACGTTTATCTTTTTTGCTCCAGAGAGCGCCGAAAGTGAAAAAAGGTGCTTTTGAGGATAGAGTCCTCAGGAAAGCAGAGAGGGCCAAATTGTCTGGGGCATTTGAAGGGGTTCCAGGAGGCAGTGAGGACCAGCATCACTTTTCCCCGCTGGCACCTTTGCTGTGGCAGTAAATGCTGGACGTTTGTCTTTTTTCCTCCAGAGAGCGCCGAAAGTGAAAAAAGGTGCTTTTGAGGATAGAGTCCTCAGGAAAGCAGAGAGGGCCAAATTGTCTGGGGCATTTGAAGGGGTTCCAGGAGGCAGTGAGAACCAGCATCACTTTTCCCCGCTGGCACCTTTGCTGTGGCAGTAAAAGCTGGACGTTTGTCTTTTTTGCTCCAGACAGCGCCGAAAGTGAAAAAAGGTGCTTTTGATGATAGAGTGCGCAGGAAAGCAGAGAGGGCCAAATTGTCTGGGGCATTTGAAGGGGTTCCAGGAGGCAGTGAGGACCAGCATCACTTTTCCCCGCTGGCACTTTTGCTGTGGCAGCAAAAGCTGGACGTTTGTCTTTTTTGCTCCAGAGAGCGCCGAAAGTGAAAAAAGGTGCTTTTGAGGATAGAGTCCTCAGGAAAGCAGAGAGGGCCAAATTGTCTGGTGCATTTGAAGGGGTTCCAGGAGGCAGTGAGAACCAGCATCACTTTTCCCCGCTGGCACCTTTGCTGTGGCAGCAAAAGCTGGACGTTTGTCTTTTTTGCTCCAGAGAGCGCCGAAAGTGAAAAAAGGTGCTTTTGATGATAGAGTGCGCAGGAAAGCAGAGAGGGCCAAATTGTCTGGGGCATTTGAAGGGGTTCCAGAAGGCAGTGAGGACCAGCATCACTTTTCCCCGCTGGCACCTTTGCTGTGGCACCAAAGCTGGACGTTTGTCTTTTTAGCTCCAGAGAGCGCCGAAAGTGAAAAAAGGTGCTTTTGAGGATAGAGTCCTCAGGAAAGCAGAGAGGGCCAAATTGACTGGGGCATTTGAAGGGGTTCCAGGAGGCAGAGAGGACCAGCATCACTTTTCCCCGCTGGCACTTTTGCTGTGGCAGCAAAAGCTGGACGTTTGTCTTTTTTGCTCCAGACAGCGCCGAAAGTGAAAAAAGGTGCTTTTGAGGATAGAGTCCTCAGGAAAGCAGAGAGGGCCAAATTGTCTGGGGCATTTGAAGGGGTTCCAGGAGGCAGTGAGAACCAGCATCACTTTTCCCCGCTGGCACTTTTACTGTGGCAGCAAAAGCTGGACGTTTGTCTTTTTTGCTCCAGAGAGCGCCGAAAGTGAAAAAAGGTGCTTTTGAGGATAGAGTCCTCAGGAAAGCAGAGAGGGCCAAATTGTCTGGGGCATTTGAAGGGGTTCCAGGAGGCAGTGAGGACCAGCATCACTTTTCCCCGCTGGCACTTTTGCTGTGGCATCAAAAGCTGGACGTTTGTCTTTTTTGCTCCAGAGAGCGCCGAAAGTGAAAAAAGGTGCTTTTGCGGATAGAGTCCTCAGGAAAGCAGAGAGGGCCAAATTGTCTGGGGCATTTGAAGGGGTTCCAGGAGGCAGTGAGGACCAGCATCACTTTTCCCCGCTGGCACTTTTGCTGTGGCAGCAAAAGCTGGACGTTTGTCTTTTTTGCTCCAGAGAGCGCCGAAAGTGAAAAAAGGTGCTTTTGAGGATAGAGTCCTCAGGAAAGCAGAGAGGGCCAAATTGTCTGGGGCATTTGAAGGGGTTCCAGGAGGCAGTGAGGACCAGCATCACTTTTCCCCGCTGGCACTTTTGCTGTGGCAGCAAAAGCTGGACGTTTGTCTTTTTTGCTCCAGAGAGCGCCGAAAGTGAAAAAAGGTGCTTTTGAGGATAGAGTCCTCAGGAAAGCAGAGAGGGCCAAATTGTCTGGGGCATTTGAAGGGGTTCCAGGAGGCAGTGAGGACCAGCATCACTTTTCCCCGCTGGCACTTTTGCTGTGGCAGCAAAAGCTGGACGTTTGTCTTTTTTGCTCCAGAGAGCGCCGAAAGTGAAAAAAGGTGCTTTTGAGGATAGAGTCCTCAGGAAAGCAGAGAGGGCCAAATTGTCTGGGGCATTTGAAGGGGTTCCAGGAGGCAGTAAGGACCAGCATCACTTTTCCCCGCTGGCACTTTTGCTGTGGCAGCAAAAGCTGGACGTTTGTCTTTTTTGCTCCAGAGAGCGCCGAAAGTGAAAAAAGGTGCTTTTGAGGATAGAGTCCTCAGGAAAGCAGAGAGGGCCAAATTGTCTGGGGCATTTGAAGGGGTTCCAGGAGGCAGTGAGAACCAGCATCACTTTTCCCCGCTGGCACTTTTGCTGTGGCAGCAAAAGCTGGACGTTTGTCTTTTTTGCTCCAGAGAGCGCCGAAAGTGAAAAATGGTGCTTTTGCGGATAGAGTCCTCAGGAAAGCAGAGAGGCCAAATTGTATGGGGCATTTGAAGGGGTTCCAGGAGGCAGTGAGAACCAGCATCACTTTTCCCCGCTGGCACCTTTGCTGTGGCAGCAAAAGCTGGACGTTTGTCTTTTTTGCTCCAGAGAGCGCCGAAAGTGAAAAAAGGTGCTTTTGAGGATAGAGTCCTCAGGAAAGCAGAGAGGGCCAAATTGTCTGGGGCATTTGAAGGGGTTCCAGGAGGCAGTGAGAACCAGCATCACTTTTCCCCGCTGGCACTTTTGCTGTGGCAGCAAAAGCTGGACGTTTGTCTTTTTTGCTCCAGAGAGCGCCGAAAGTGAAAAAAGGTGCTTTTGAGGATAGAGTCCTCAGGAAAGCAGAGAGGGCCAAATTGTCTGGGGCATTTGAAGGGGTTCCAGGAGGCAGTGAGGACCAGCATCACTTTTCCCTGCTGGCACTTTTGCTGTGGCAGCAAAAGCTGGACGTTTGTCTTTTTTGCTCCAGAGAGCGCCGAAAGTGAAAAAAGGTGCATTTGAGGATAGAGTCCTCAGGAAAGCAGAGAGGGCCAAATTGTCTGGGGCATTTGAAGGGGTTCCAGGAGGCAGTGAGAACCAGCATCACTTTTCCCCGCTGGCACCTTTGCTGTGGCAGCAAAAGCTGGACGTTTGTCTTTTTTGCTCCAGAGAGCGCCGAAAGTGAAAAAAGGTGCTTTTGAAGATAGAGTCCTGAGGAAAGCAGAGAGGGCCAAATTGTCTGGGGCATTTGAAGGGGTTCCAGGAGGCAGTGAGAACCAGCATCACTTTTCCCCGCTGGCACTTTTGCTGTGGCAGCAAAAGCTGGACGTTTGTCCTTTTTCCTCCAGAGAGCGCCGAAAGTGAAAAAAGGTGCTTTTGAGGATAGAGTCCTCAGGAAAGCAGAGAGGGCCAAATTGTCTGGGGCATTTGAAGGGGTTCCAGGAGGCAGTGAGGACCAGCATCACTTTTCCCCGCTGGCACCTTTGCTGTGGCAGCAAAATCTGGACGTTTGTCTTTTTTCCACCAGAGAGTGCCGAAAGTGAAAAAAGGTGCTTTTGAGGATAGAGTCCTCAGGAAAGCAGAGAGGGCCAAATTGTCTGGGGCATTTGAAGGGGTTCCAGGAGGCAGTGAGGACCAGCATCACTTTTCCCCGCTGGCACCTTTGCTGTGGCAGCAAAAGCTGGACGTTTGTCTTTTTTGCTCCAGACAGCGCCGAAAGTGAAAAAAGGTGCTTTTGCGGATAGAGTCCTCAGGAAAGGAGAGAGGGCCAAATTGTCTGGGGCATTTGAAGGGGTTCCAGGAGGCAGTGAGGACCAGCATCACTTTTCCCCACTGGCACCTTTGCTGTGGCAGCAAAGGCTGGACGTTTGTCTTTTTTGGTCCAGACAGCGCCGAAAGTGAAAAAAGGTGCTTTTGAGGATAGAGTCCTCAGGAAAGCAGAGAGGGCCAAATTGTCTGGGGCATTTGAAGGGGTTCCAGGGGGCAGTGAGGACCAGCATCACTTTTCCCCGCTGGCACTTTTGCTGTGGCAGCAAAAGCTGGACGTTTGTCTTTTTTGCTCCAGAGAGCGCCGAAAGTGAAAAAAGGTGCTTTTGAGGATAGAGTCCTCAGGAAAGCAGAGAGGGCCAAATTGTCTGGGGCATTTGAAGGGGTTCCAGGAGGCAGTGAGAACCAGCATCACTTTTCCCCGCTCGCACTTTTGCTGTGGCAGCAAAAGCTGGACGTTTGTCTTTTTTGCTCCAGAGAGCGCCGAAAGTGAAAAAAGGTGCTTTTGAGGATAGAGTCCTCAGGAAAGCAGAGAGGGCCAAATTGTCTGGGGCATTTGAAGGGGTTCTAGGAGGCAGTGAGGACCAGCATCACTTTTCCCCGCTGGCACTTTTGCTGTGGCAGCAAAAGCTGGACGTTTGTCTTTTTTGCTCCAGAGAGCGCCGAAAGTGAAAAAAGGTGCTTTTGAGGATAGAGTCCTCAGGAAAGCAGAGAGGGCCAAATTGGCTGGGGCATTTGAAGGGGTTCCAGGAGGCAGTGAGAACCAGCATCACTTTTCCCCGCTGGCACCTTTGCTGTGGCAGCAAAAGCTGGACGTTTGTCTTTTTTGCTCCAGAGTGCGCCGAAAGTGAAAAAAGGTGCTTTTGAGGATAGAGTCCTCAGGAAAGCAGAGAGGGCCAAATTGTCTGGGGCATTTGAAGGGGTTCCAGGAGGCAGTGAGGACCAGCATCACTTTTCCCCGCTGGCACTTTTGCTGTGGCAGCAAAAGCTGGACGTTTGTCTTTTTTGCTCCAGAGAGCGCCGAAAGTGAAAAAAGGTGCTTTTGAGGATAGAGTCCTCAGGAAAGCAGAGAGGGCCAAATTGTCTGGGGCATTTGAAGGGGTTCCAGGAGGCAGTGAGGACCAGCATCACTTTTCCCCGCTGGCACTTTTGCTGTGGCAGCAAAAGCTGGACGTTTGTCTTTTTTGCTCTAGAGAGCGCCGAAAGTGAAAAAAGGTGCTTTTGAGGATAGAGTCCTCAGGAAAGCAGAGAGGGCCAAATTGTCTGGGGCATTTGAAGGGGTTCCAGGAGGCAGTGAGGACCAGCATCACTTTTCCCCGCTGGCACTTTTGCTGTGGCAGCAAAAGCTGGACGTTTGTCTTTTTTGCTCCAGAGAGCGCCGAAAGTGAAAAAAGGTGCTTTTGAGGATAGAGTCCTCAGGAAAGCAGAGAGGGCCAAATTGTCTGGGGCATTTGAAGGGGTTCCAGGAGGCAGTGAGGACCAGCATCACTTTTCCCCACTGGCACTTTTGCTGTGGCAGCAAAAGCTGGACGTTTGTCTTTTTTGCTCCAGAGAGCGCCGAAAGTGAAAAAAGGTGCTTTTGAGGATAGAGTCCTCAGGAAAGCAGAGAGGGCCAAATTGTCTGGGGCATTTGAAGGGGTTCCAGGAGGCAGTGAGAACCAGCATCACTTTTCCCCGCTGGCACTTTTGCTGTGGCAGCAAAAGCTGGACGTTTGTCTTTTTTGCTCCAGAGAGCGCCGAAAGTGAAAAATGGTGCTTTTGCGGATAGAGTCCTCAGGAAAGCAGAGAGGCCAAATTGTATGGGGCATTTGAAGGGGTTCCAGGAGGCAGTGAGAACCAGCATCACTTTTCCCCGCTGGCACCTTTGCTGTGGCAGCAAAAGCTGGACGTTTGTCTTTTTTGCTCCAGAGAGCGCCGAAAGTGAAAAAAGGTGCTTTTGAGGATAGAGTCCTCAGGAAAGCAGAGAGGGCCAAATTGTCTGGGGAATTTGAAGGGGTTCCAGGAGGCAGTGAGAACCAGCATCACTTTTCCCCGCTGGCACTTTTGCTGTGGCAGCAAAAGCTGGACGTTTGTCTTTTTTGCTCCAGAGAGCGCCGAAAGTGAAAAAAGGTGCTTTTGAGGATAGAGTCCTCAGGAAAGCAGAGAGGGCCAAATTGTCTGGGGCATTTGAAGGGGTTCCAGGAGGCAGTGAGAACCAGCATCACTTTTCCCCGCTGGCACCTTTGCTGTGGCAGCAAAAGCTGGACGTTTGTCTTTTTTGCTCCAGAGAGCGCCGAAAGTGAAAAAAGGTGCTTTTGAAGATAGAGTCCTGATGAAAGCAGAGAGGGCCAAATTGTCTGGGGCATTTGAAGGGGTTCCAGGAGGCAGTGAGGACCAGCATCACTTTTCCCCGCTGGCACTTTTGCTGTGGCAGCAAAAGCTGGACGTTTGTCCTTTTTCCTCCAGAGAGCGCCGAAAGTGAAAAAAGGTGCTTTTGAGGATAGAGTCCTCAGGAAAGCAGAGAGGGCCAAATTGTCTGGGGCATTTGAAGGGGTTCCAGGAGGCAGTGAGGACCAGCATCACTTTTCCCCGCTGGCACCTTTACTGTGGCAGCAAAATCTGGACGTTTGTCTTTTTTTCTCCAGAGAGCGCCGAAAGTGAAAAAAGGTGCTTTTGAGGATAGAGTCCTCAGGAAAGCAGAGAGGGCCAAATTGTCTGGGGCATTTGAAGGGGTTCCAGGAGGCAGTGAGGACCAGCATCACTTTTCCCCGCTGGCACCTTTGCTGTGGCAGCAAAAGCTGGACGTTTGTCTTTTTTGCTCCAGACAGCGCCGAAAGTGAAAAAAGGTGCTTTTGCGGATAGAGTCCTCAGGAAAGGAGAGAGGGCCAAATTGTCTGGGGCATTTGAAGGGGTTCCAGGAGGCAGTGAGGACCAGCATCACTTTTCCCCACTGGCACCTTTGCTGTGGCAGCAAAGTCTGGACGTTTGTCTTTTTTGCTCCATAGAGCGCCGAAAGTGAAAAAAGGTGCTTTTGAGGATAGAGTCCTCAGGAAAGCAGAGAGGGCCAAATTGTCTGGGGCATTTGAAGGGGTTCCAGGAGGCAGTGAGGACCAGCATCACTTTTCCCCGCTGGCACTTTTGCTGTGGCAGCAAAAGCTGGACGTTTGTCTTTTTTGCTCCAGAGAGCGCCGAAAGTGAAAAAAGGTGCTTTTGAGGATAGAGTCCTCAGGAAAGCAGAGAGGGCCAAATTGTCTGGGGCATTTGAAGGGGTTCCAGGAGGCAGTGAGAACCAGCATCACTTTTCCCCGCTGGCACTTTTGCTGTGGCAGCAAAAGCTGGACGTTTGTCTTTTTTGCTCCAGAGAGCGCCGAAAGTGAAAAAAGGTGCTTTTGAGGATAGAGTCCTCAGGAAAGCAGAGAGGGCCAAATTGTCTGGGGCATTTGAAGGGGTTCTAGGAGGCAGTGAGGACCAGCATCACTTTTCCCCGCTGGCACTTTTGCTGTGGCAGCAAAAGCTGGACGTTTGTCTTTTTTGCTCCAGAGAGCGCCGAAAGTGAAAAAAGGTGCTTTTGAGGATAGAGTCCTCAGGAAAGCAGAGAGGGCCAAATTGACTGGGGCATTTGAAGGGGTTCCAGGAGGCAGTGAGAACCAGCATCACTTTTCCCCGCTGGCACTTTTGCTGTGGCAGCAAAAGCTGGACGTTTGTCTTTTTTGCTCCAGAGAGCGCCGAAAGTGAAAAAAGGTGCTTTTGAGGATAGAGTCCTCAGGAAAGCAGAGAGGGCCAAATTGTCTGGGGCATTTGAAGGGGTTCCAGGAGGCAGTGAGAACCAGCATCACTTTTCCCCGCTGGCACCTTTGCTGTGGCAGCAAAGTCTGGACGTTTGTCTTTTTTGCTCCATAGAGCGCCGAAAGTGAAAAAAGGTGCTTTTGAGGATAGAGTCCTCAGGAAAGCAGAGAGGGCCAAATTGTCTGGGGCATTTGAAGGGGTTCCAGGAGGCAGTGAGAACCAGCATCACTTTTCCCCGCTCGCACTTTTGCTGTGGCAGCAAAAGCTGGACGTTTGTCTTTTTTGCTCCAGAGAGCGCCGAAAGTGAAAAAAGGTGCTTTTGAGGATAGAGTCCTCAGGAAAGCAGAGAGGGCCAAATTGTCTGGGGCATTTGAAGGGGTTCTAGGAGGCAGTGAGGACCAGCATCACTTTTCCCCGCTGGCACTTTTGCTGTGGCAGCAAAAGCTGGACGTTTGTCTTTTTTGCTCCAGAGAGCGCCGAAAGTGAAAAAAGGTGCTTTTGAGGATAGAGTCCTCAGGAAAGCAGAGAGGGCCAAATTGGCTGGGGCATTTGAAGGGGTTCCAGGAGGCAGTGAGAACCAGCATCACTTTTCCCCGCTGGCACTTTTGCTGTGGCAGCAAAAGCTGGACGTTTGTCTTTTTTGCTCCAGAGTGCGCCGAAAGTGAAAAAAGGTGCTTTTGAGGATAGAGTCCTCAGGAAAGCAGAGAGGGCCAAATTGTCTGGGGCATTTGAAGGGGTTCCAGGAGGCAGTGAGAACCAGCATCACTTTTCCCCGCTGGCACCTTTGCTGTGGCAGCAAAAGCTGGACGTTTGTCTTTTTTGCTCCAGAGAGCACCGAAAGTGAAAAAAGGTGCTTTTGAGGATAGAGTCCTCAGGAAAGCAGAGAGGGCCAAATTGTCTGGGGCATTTGAAGGGGTTCCAGGAGGCAGTGAGGACCAGCATCACTTTTCCCCGCTGGCACTTTTGCTGTGGCAGCAAAGCTGGACGTTTGTCGTTTTGCTCCAGAGAGCGCCGAAAGTGAAAAAAGGTGCTTTTGAGGATAGAGTCCTCAGGAAAGCAGAGAGGGCCAAATTGTCTGGGGCATTTGAAGGGGTTCCAGGAGGCAGTGAGGACCAGCATCACTTTTCCCCGCTGGCACTTTTGCTGTGGCAGCAAAAGCTGGACGTTTGTCTTTTTTGCTCCAGAGAGCGCCGAAAGTGAAAAAAGGTGCTTTTGAGGATAGAGTCCTCAGGAAAGCAGAGAGGGCCAAATTGGCTGGGGCATTTGAAGGGGTTCCAGGAGGCAGTGAGAACCAGCATCACTTTTCCCCGCTGGCACCTTTGCTGTGGCAGCAAAAGCTGGACGTTTGTCTTTTTTGCTCCAGAGTGCGCCGAAAGTGAAAAAAGGTGCTTTTGAGGATAGAGTCCTCAGGAAAGCAGAGAGGGCCAAATTGTCTGGGGCATTTGAAGGGGTTCCAGGAGGCAGTGAGGACCAGCATCACTTTCCCCGCTGGCACTTTTGCTGTGGCAGCAAAAGCTGGACGTTTGTCGTTTTTGCTCCAGAGAGCGCCGAAAGTGAAAAAAGGTGCTTTTGAGGATAGAGTCCTCAGGAAAGCAGAGAGGGCCAAATTGTCTGGGGCATTTGAAGGGGTTCCAGGAGGCAGTGAGGACCAGCATCACTTTTCCCCGCTGGCACTTTTGCTGTGGCAGCAAAAGCTGGACGTTTGTCTTTTTTGCTCTAGAGAGCGCCGAAAGTGAAAAAAGGTGCTTTTGAGGATAGAGTCCTCAGGAAAGCAGAGAGGGCCAAATTGTCTGGGGCATTTTGAAGGGGTTCCAGGAGGCAGTGAGGACCAGCATCACTTTTCCCCGCTGGCACTTTTGCTGTGGCAGCAAAAGCTGGACGTTTGTCTTTTTTGCTCCGAGAGCGCCGAAAGTGAAAAAAGGTGCTTTTGAGGATAGAGTCCTCAGGAAAGCAGAGAGGGCCAAATTGTCTGGGGCATTTGAAGGGGTTCCAGGAGGCAGTGAGGACCAGCATCACTTTTCCCCACTGGCACTTTTGCTGTGGCAGCAAAAGCTGGACGTTTGTCTTTTTTGCTCCAGAGAGCGCCGAAAGTGAAAAAAGGTGCTTTTGAGGATAGAGTCCTCAGGAAAGCAGAGAGGGCCAAATTGTCTGGGGCATTTGAAGGGGTTCCAGGAGGCAGTGAGAACCAGCATCACTTTTCCCCGCTGGCACTTTTGCTGTGGCAGCAAAAGCTGGACGTTTGTCTTTTTTGCTCCAGAGAGCGCCGAAAGTGAAAAATGGTGCTTTTGCGGATAGAGTCCTCAGGAAAGCAGAGAGGCCAAATTGTATGGGGCATTTGAAGGGGTTCCAGGAGGCAGTGAGAACCAGCATCACTTTTCCCCGCTGGCACCTTTGCTGTGGCAGCAAAAGCTGGACGTTTGTCTTTTTTGCTCCAGAGAGCGCCGAAAGTGAAAAAAGGTGCTTTTGAGGATAGAGTCCTCAGGAAAGCAGAGAGGGCCAAATTGTCTGGGGAATTTGAAGGGGTTCCAGGAGGCAGTGAGAACCAGCATCACTTTTCCCCGCTGGCACTTTTGCTGTGGCAGCAAAAGCTGGACGTTTGTCTTTTTGCTCCAGAGAGCGCCGAAAGTGAAAAAAGGTGCTTTTGAGGATAGAGTCCTCAGGAAAGCAGAGAGGGCCAAATTGTCTGGGGCATTTGAAGGGGTTCCAGGAGGCAGTGAGAACCAGCATCACTTTTCCCCGCTGGCACCTTTGCTGTGGCAGCAAAAGCTGGACGTTTGTCTTTTTTGCTCCAGAGAGCGCCGAAAGTGAAAAAAGGTGCTTTTGAAGATAGAGTCCTGATGAAAGCAGAGAGGGCCAAATTGTCTGGGGCATTTGAAGGGGTTCCAGGAGGCAGTGAGGACCAGCATCACTTTTCCCCGCTGGCACTTTTGCTGTGGCAGCAAAAGCTGGACGTTTGTCCTTTTTCCTCCAGAGAGCGCCGAAAGTGAAAAAAGGTGCTTTTGAGGATAGAGTCCTCAGGAAAGCAGAGAGGGCCAAATTGTCTGGGGCATTTGAAGGGGTTCCAGGAGGCAGTGAGGACCAGCATCACTTTTCCCCGCTGGCACCTTTACTGTGGCAGCAAAATCTGGACGTTTGTCTTTTTTTCTCCAGAGAGCGCCGAAAGTGAAAAAAGGTGCTTTTGAGGATAGAGTCCTCAGGAAAGCAGAGAGGGCCAAATTGTCTGGGGCATTTGAAGGGGTTCCAGGAGGCAGTGAGGACCAGCATCACTTTTCCCCGCTGGCACCTTTGCTG
>NW_028128855.1:0-15038 GCF_965231255.1 Vanellus vanellus
CCCCCCTCCTCCTTTTCCCGCCTCCTTCCCCCCCCCCCCTCTTCCCCCTCCTTCCTCCTCCTCCTCCTCCTCCTCCTCCTCCTCCTCCTCCTCCTCCTCTTCCTCCTCCTCCTCCTCCTCCTCCTCCTCAGGATCCATTTGCCCCCCCGGGGGGGTAATTGACCCCCAACCCCCCCCATGTTTGCCCCCAGCTCCGAAGGAGCAGCAGAAGGCCGAAGCGACGGAGCCCCTCAAGTCCACCAAACCGGGGCAGGAGGAGGACGGGACGCTGAAGGGGAAAGGACAGAGCGTGGCCACCGCCGACGGCAAAGGTGGGGCAACGGGGGGTGGGGGTGTCTGTGGGGCAGGAGAAGGGGCGAGGGGGCATCTGGGAGGGTCCGTGGGGTGTTCAGGAAGGGTTGGGGGGCATCTATGGGGCTTTGAGGGGTCTACAGGGTCTTCAGGAAGGGTTGGGGGGCATCTGTGGGGCTTTGAGGGGTCTGTGGGGTCTTCAGGAAGGGTTGGGGGGCATCTGTGGGGTCTTTGAGGGGTCCACGGGGTGTCCAAGAAGGGTTGGGGGGCATCTAGGGGGCTTTGAGGGGTCTGTGAGGTCCTGAAGATGATTTGGGGTGGTCAAGGAGTCCATGGGGTGTTCAAGGTGGTTATGGGGCATCTATGGGGTGTTTGGGGGGTCCTTGTGCCACCTCGGGGTGGTTTTGGTGGCCCCATGGAGGTCCTTGTGCCACCTCGGGGGGGTTTGGTGGCCCCATGGAGGTCCTTGTGCCACCTCGGGGGGGTTTGGTGGCCCCATGGAGGTCCTTGTGCCACCTCGGGGAGTTTGGTGGCCCCATGGAGGTCCTTGTGCCATCTCAGGAGGGTTTGGTGGCCCCACGTGGCGGCCCCAGGAGTTTTATTGCCCCCGGGAGCTCTGTGGGGACTCGTGGAGCTCTTGGGGTGGTTCCGTGGGGATTTCGAGGTGTCCCCACCCCACTTTGGTGACATTGTGTCCCCCCCCTCGTTGGTGTCCCTTAGGGAAGGAGAAGAAAGGTCCCCTTTTGGAGGGGACACCGCTGCGCCTCAAACCCCGCAGCGTCCACGAGCTCTCGGTGGAGCAACAACTCTACTACAAAGAGATCACGGAGGCCTGCGTGGGCTCCTGCGAGGCCAAACGCGCCGTGAGTGTCCCCAACCTGTCCCCAAGCTGTCCCCAACCCCCCCTTAGGTGACACCACCCCCTCCCCGTTGTCCCCAACCTCCTTTTCCTTTGGCGGCGTCTCCACCTCCGCACCCTCCTCCTGCCCGGGAGGCCCCACCGTCCTCCTCCCCCGACGTCATTATGGGTTCTTGGGGGCCCCCCCGCCGCGTCCCCACCCTGTCCCCTGTCCCCCGGGGTGTCCCCGGTGTCCCCAAAGGTGACGTCCCCCGTGTCCCCACCCTACCAGGAGGCCCTCCAGAGCATCGCCACCGACCCCGGGCTCTACCAGATGCTGCCGCGCTTCAGCACCTTCATCTCCGAGGGGGTGAGTCCCACCGTGTCCCCAACCCCCGGGGAGGTGACACCGACCATCAGGGAGGTGACATCGGTCTCCGGGGAGGTGACACCAACCACCAGGGAGGTGACACCGGGTTGTCCCCAAGGGTGGGGTGGCCTTTGGCACCTTCTCACCTCCTCCTCGTTGTCACCTTCGTCTTGGGGGGTTGTGTCAGAGTGGTGCGGAACGTGGGGCTGTGTCACCCGCCGTGTCCCCAATGTCCCCCGTGTCCCCTCATGTCCCCAAGTGCCACCGGCTCATCCCCATTGTCACGACATGTGTCATCTCCTGCCTTTGTCACTGTCCCCTTGTCCCAGGTCTGTGTCAACGTGGTGCAGAATTGGGTCCCCCCATGTCCCCTCTGTGACCCCTCATGTCCCTTATGTCCCCTCTTGTCCCCCCATGTCCCCGTCCCCACTGTCACGACATGTCGCCTGTCCCCAGGTGCGCCTCAACGTGGGGCAGAACTTGGGTTCCTCTGTCCCCCCGTGTCCTTCACATGTCCCCCGTGTGTCCCCCATGTCCTTCACATGTCCCCCCGCGTCCCCCAGTGTCCCCCCGCCCCGTGTCCCCGTCACCCTGTCCCCCCCCCATGTCGCGACATGTCGCCTGTCCCCAGGTGCGCCTCAACGTGGAGCAGAACTTGGGGCAGAATGTGGGTTCCTCTGTCCCCTCATGTCCTCCCCGTGTCCCCCTGTGTACCCCCCATGTCCCTCCCGCGTCCCTGTCCCCACTGTCACGACATGTCGCGACATGTCGCCTGTCCCCAGGTGTGCCTCAACGTGGAGCAGAACTTGGGGCAGAACGTGGGTTCCTCTGTCCCCTCACGTCCTCCCCGTGTCCCTCCGTGTCCCCCTGTGTACCCCCCATGTCCCTCCCGCGGCCCTGTCCCCACTGTCACGACATGTCGCGACATGTCGCCTGTCCCCAGGTGCGCGTCAACGTGGTGCAGAACAACCTGGCGCTGCTCATCTACCTGATGCGGATGGTGAAGGCGCTGATGGACAATCCCACCCTCTACCTGGAGAAATACGTGAGTCGGGGACAGGGCCACCGCGTCCCCTCGGGGACAGTGGGGACCCCGCGGGTGTCCCCCCCACCGTGTCCCCAAGTGCCACCGGGTCGTCCCCACTGTCGCGACATGCGTCGGGAGCCACCGGCTCTGCTCGTGTCCCGACGTGGGGCTGTCCCCATGTCCCCCACATGTCCCCATGTGTCCCCCATGTCCCCACGTGTCCCCCCTGTGTCCCAGCAGTGTCCCCAAGTGCCACCGTCCTGTCCCCAGTGTCACGACATGCATCGGGAGCCACCGGCTCTGCCCGTGTCCTGATGTGGGGCTGTCCCCGTGTCCCCTATTGTGTCCCCCATGTCCCCACGTGTCTCCTGTGTCCCCCATGTCCCCCTGTGTCCCCCGTGTCCCCAATGTGTTCCCCATGTCCCCCCTGTGTCACAGCAGTGTCCCAGCAGTGTCCCCAAGTGCCACCGTCCTGTCCCCAGTGTCACGACATGCATCGGGAGCCACCGGCTCTGCCCGTGTCCTGACGTGGGGCTGTCCCCGTGTCCCCTATTGTGTCCCCACGTGTCCCCAAACGTGTCCCCCGCCCCGTGTCCCCCCCTGAGGCGCTGTCCCCGCTGTCCCCAGCTGCACGAGCTGATCCCCGCCGTCATGACGTGCATCGTCAGCCGCCAGCTCTGCCTGCGGCCCGACGTGGGGCTGTCCCCGTGTCCCCAATGTGTCCCCCATGTCCCCACGTGTCCCCTCTGCCCCAGCAGTGTCCCAGCAGTGTCCCCAAGTGCCACCGTCCTGTCCCCAGTGTCATGACACACATCGAGAGCCACCGGCTCTGCCTGTGTCCCAACGTGGGGCTGTCCCCGTGTCCCCCCTGTGTCCCCACGTGTCTCCTGTGTCCCCCATGTCCCCAATGTGTCCCCCATGTCCCCACGTGTCCCCCATGTCCCCCCTGTGTCACAGCAGTGTCCCAGCAGTGTCCCCAAGTGCCACCGTCCTGTCCCCAGTGTCACGACATGCATTGGGAGCCACCGGCTCTGCCCTTGTCCTGACGTGGGGCTGTCCCCGTGTCCCCTATTGTGTCCCCACGTGTCCCCAAACGTGTCCCCCGCCCCGTGTCCCCCCTGAGGCGCTGTCCCCGCTGTCCCCAGCTGCACGAGCTGATCCCCGCCGTCATGACGTGCATCGTCAGCCGCCAGCTCTGCCTGCGGCCCGACGTGGGGCTGTCCCCGTGTCCCCAATGTGTCCCCCATGTCCCCACGTGTCCCCTCTGCCCCAGCAGTGTCCCAGCAGTGTCCCCAAGTGCCACCGTCCTGTCCCCAGTGTCATGACACACATCGAGAGCCACCGGCTCTGCCTGTGTCCCAACGTGGGGCTGTCCCCGTGTCCCCCCTGTGTCCCCACGTGTCTCCTGTGTCCCCCATGTCCCCAATGTGTCCCCCATGTCCCCACGTGTCCCCCATGTCCCCCCTGTGTCACAGCAGTGTCCCAGCAGTGTCCCCAAGTGCCACCGTCCTGTCCCCAGTGTCACGACATGCATTGGGAGCCACCGGCTCTGCCCTTGTCCTGACGTGGGGCTGTCCCCGTGTCCCCTATTGTGTCCCCACGTGTCCCCAAACGTGTCCCCCGCCCCGTGTCCCCCCCTGAGGCGCTGTCCCCGCTGTCCCCAGCTGCACGAGCTGATCCCCGCCGTCATGACGTGCATCGTCAGCCGCCAGCTCTGCCTGCGGCCCGACGTGGGGCTGTCCCCGTGTCCCCAATGTGTCCCCCATGTCCCCACGTGTCCCCTCTGCCCCAGCAGTGTCCCAGCAGTGTCCCCAAGTGCCACCATCCTGTCCCCAGTGTCACGACATGCATTGGGAGCCACCGGCTCTGCCCGTGTCCTGATGTGGGGCTGTCCCCGTGTCCCCTATTGTGTCCCCACGTGTCTCCTGTGTCCCCCATGTCCCCCTGTGTCCCCCGTGTCCCCAATGTGTTCCCCATGTCCCCCCTGTGTCACAGCAGTGTCCCAGCAGTGTCCCCAAGTGCCACTGTCCTGTCCCTAGTGTCACGACATGCATCGGGAGCCACCGGCTCTGCCTGTGTCCCAACGCGGGGCTGTCCCCGTGTCCCCTATTGTGTCCCCACGTGTCCCCAAACGTGTCCCCCGCCCCGTGTCCCCCCCTGAGGCGCTGTCCCCGCTGTCCCCAGCTGCACGAGCTGATCCCCGCCGTCATGACGTGCATCGTCAGCCGCCAGCTCTGCCTGCGGCCCGACGTGGGGCTGTCCCCGTGTCCCCAATGTGTCCCCCATGTCCCCACGTGTCCCCTCTGCCCCAGCAGTGTCCCAGCAGTGTCCCCAAGTGCCACCATCCTGTCCCCAGTGTCACGACATGCATCGGGAGCCACCGGCTCTGCCCGTGTCCTGACGTGGGGCTGTCCCCGTGTCCCCTATTGTGTCCCCACGTGTCTCCTGTGTCCCCCATGTCCCCCTGTGTCCCCCGTGTCCCCAATGTGTTCCCCATGTCCCCCCTGTGTCACAGCAGTGTCCCAGCAGTGTCCCCAAGTGCCACTGTCCTGTCCCCAGTGTCACGACATGCATCGGGAGCCACCGGCTCTGCCTGTGTCCCAATGTGGGACTGTCCCCGTGTTCCCCCATGTCCCCTGTGTCCCCCGTGTCCCCAATGTGTCCCCCATGTCCCCTGTGTCCCCCCTCTGCCCCAGCAGTGTCCCAGCAGTGTCCTCAAGTGCCACCATCTTGTCCCCAGTGTCACGACATGCATCGGGAGCCACCTGCTCTGCCCGTGTCCTGATGTGGGGCTGTCCCCGTGTCCCCTATTGTGTCCCCACGTGTCCCCAAACGTGTCCCCCGCCCCGTGTCCCCCCCTGAGGCGCTGTCCCCGCTGTCCCCAGCTGCACGAGCTGATCCCCGCCGTCATGACGTGCATCGTCAGCCGCCAGCTCTGCCTGCGGCCCGACGTGGACAACCACTGGGCGCTGCGCGACTTCGCCGCCCGCCTGGTGGCTCAGGTCTGCAAGAACTTCAGCACCACCACCAACAACATCCAGTCCCGCATCACCAAAACCTTCACCAAGGTGGGGCGGGGTGTGGGGCAGGGTGTGGGGCAGGGTGTGGGATGTGGGGCTGGGGGTGTGGGCCCGAGATGGGGATGTGGGGGTGGGGATGTGGGATGTGGGGATGGAGGATGTAGGATGTGGGGATGGGGGATGTGGGGATGGGGATGTGGGATGTGGGGCAGGATGTGGGGCTGGGGCTGGGGATGTGGGGCTGGGGGCATGGGCCCGAGATGGGGATGTGGGGATGGAGATGTGGGATGTGGGGATGGGAATGTGGGGCAGGATGTGGGGCTGGGGCTGGGGATGTGGGGCTGGGGGCATGGGCCCGAGATGGGGATGTGGGGATGGAGATGTGGGATGTGGGGATGGGAATGTGGGGCAGGATGTGGGGCTGGGGCTGGGGATGTGGGGCTGGGGGCATGGGCCCGAGATGGGGATGTGGGGATGGGAATGTGGGGCAGGATGTGGGGCTGGGGCTGTGGGGCTGGGGGCATGGGCCCGAGATGGGGATGTGGGGATGGGAATGTGGGGCAGGATGTGGGGCTGGGGCTGGGGATGTGGGGCTGGGGGCATGGGCCCGAGATGGGGATGTGGGGATGGGAATGTGGGGCAGGATGTGGGGCTGGGGGTGTGGGATGTGGGGCTGGGGGTGTGGGCCTGAGATGGGGATGTGGGGCTGGGGATGTGGGATGTGGGGATGGGAATGGGAACGTGGGGCAGGATGTGGGGCTGGGGGTGTGGGATGTGGGGCTGCGGGCATGGGCCCGAGATGGGGATGGGGGATGTGGGGATGGGGGATGTGGGGATGGGGGATGTGGGGATGGGGATGTGGGGATGGGGATGTGGGGCAGGGAGTAGGGATGGAGATGGAGATGTGGGGCTGGGGATGTGGGGTGAGGATGCAGGGATGGGGTGGGGATGTGGGGCAGGGAATAGGGATGAGGATGTGGGGTGGGGTGTGGGGCACTGCTAGTTTTGGAGGGAGGGGGTGGCTGGGGGGCAGGATTGGGGCAGAGATGGGGATTTGAGGGGCAAGGTGTGGGGCAGGACCGGGTCTATGGGGCAGGAGCAGGGCTGTGGGGCAGGTTTTGGGGCAGAACCGACGCTGTGGGGCAGGTTTTGGGGCAGGGCTGGGGTCTATGGGGCGGGTTTGGGGGCAGAACGGGGGCTGTGGGGCAGGTTTTGGGGCAGGGCTGGGATCTGTGGGGCAGGGCTGGGATCTGTGGGGCAACACATGTCCCCCCCCCTCCCCGCCCCACATTGCCCCAGAGCTGGGTGGACGAGAAGACCCCCTGGACCACACGCTACGGCTCCATCGCGGGACTGGCCGAACTGGGCCACGACGTGAGTGTGTCGTGTCCCCCCACGGCATCCCCGTGTCACCTTCCCGCCCCACGGTGACACCCGTATCCCCCCCCACCCCCTCCAAGCGACCCACAGCCGCCCCACGGCGGTGTCCACGCAGTGTCACCCCCCCCCCCGTGTCCCCTTCTGCCCCCCCCCCCCCCCCCCCGTATGTGTGTGTGACCCCAAAATGTCCCCGGAATGTCCCCAAAACATCACCGGAATGTCCCCAATTTGTGTCCTCCCCCCCCCCAGGTCATCAAGACGTTGATCCTTCCCCGGCTGCAGGTTGAGGGCGAACGAGTGCGGAACATTCTAGAAGGTCCCGTGGTCAGCAACATCGACAAAATCGGGGCCGACCACGTCCAGACCCTTCTGCTGGTGGGGATTTGGGGACAACGGGGACACTGAGGGGACAACGCGGTGGCACAGGGCCCGGGGTGGGGGGAGGAGGGCGGTGGTGGCACTTTGCCCCTCCGTGTGTCCTCCCCGCCGTGGGGCTGAGCGCACCCGGAGGGGTCACTATGATGGTTTTGGGGGGTGGCGTGGGGTGGCGTCTCCCCCGTTGTCACCGGGATGTCCCCGATGTCCCCACAGAAGCACTGTGCCCCGGTGCTGGCCAAGATCCGCCCCCCCCCGGACAACCAGGACTCCTACAAAGGGGATTTTGGCTACTTGGGGGCGCTGCTCTGTAGCCACGTGGTGAAGGCGCGGGCGCAAGCCGCCATGCAGGCCCAGCAGGTCAACAGGACCACCCTCACCATCACCCAGGTGGGGACACTGGGGACACTGGGAGGGGACGTGGGGGCACTGGGAGGGCCGTGGGGACAGGGGATGGGGACGTGGAGGGGACATGTGGCTCCACAGCCGGGTGGGACGAGGCCAAGAGGGCAACTGGGCTATCATCTGGGTGGGCTTGGGGACACCAGGAGGGGACGTGGGGATGTGGGATGAGATGTGGGGGCACTGGGAGGGACGTGGGGACATGGGAAGGGACATGGGGACACTGGGAGGGCCACCAAGTCATGGGGTGAAGGCCACCAACCAAATCCTGGAGGGCCACCAATTTGTAGAGGGCCACCAAATTGTGGAGGGCCACCAAGCCATGGGGTGAAGGCCACCAATTTGTAGAGGGCCACCAAATTGTGGGGTGAAGGCCACTAAATTGTAGAGGGCCACCAAATTGTGGAGGGCCACTGAGTCATGGGGTGAAGGCCACCAAATTGTAGAGGGCCATCAAATCCTGGAGGGCCACCAATTTGTAGAGGGCCACCAAATTGTGGAGAGCCACCAAGTCATGGGGTGAAGGCCACCAAGTCCTGGAGGGCCACCAAGTCATGGGGTGAAGGCCACCAATTTGTAGAGGGCCACCAAATTGTGGGGTGAAGGCCACTAAATTGTAGAGGGCCACTAAATTGTGGAGAGCCACCAAGTCATGGGGTGAAGGCCACCAAGTCCTGGAGGGCCACCAAGCCATGGGTTGAAGGCCACCAATTTGTAGAGGGCCACCAAGTCCTGGAGGGCCACCAAGCCATGGGTTGAAGGCCACCAACCAAATCCTGGAGGGCCACCAATTTGTAGAGGGCCACTGAGTCATGGGGTGAAGGCCACCAACCAAATCCTGGAGGGCCACCAATTTGTAGAGGGCCACCAAGTCATGAGGTGAAGGCCACCAATTTGTAGATGGCCACCAAATTGTGGGGTGAAGTCCACCAAATTGTAGAGGGCCACTATTTGTGGAGGGCCACTGAGTCATGGGGTGAAGGCCACCAAATTGTAGAGGGCCATCAAATCCTGGAGGGCCACCAATTTGTAGAGGGCCACCAAATTGTGGAGAGCCACCAAGTCATGGGGTGAAGGCCACCAAGTCCTGGAGGGCCACCAAGTCATGGGGTGAAGGCCACCAAGTCCTGGAGGGCCACCAAGTCATGGGGTGAAGGCCACCAAGTCCTGGAGGGCCACCAAGTCATGGGGTGAAGGCCACCAATTTGTAGAGGGCCACCAAGTCCTGGAGGGCCACCAAATCTGGGAGGGGGGTTGGGGGGGTGGCCACCCGGAGGCCACCTGTCCCGTCCCCCCCCCAGGCGGTGACCCTGTGCCGTTGTCCCCCCGCAGCCGCGCCCCACCCTGACCCTCTCCCAGGCGCCCCAGGGCCAGGGGGGGCCCCCGCGGCCCCCCAACATCATCAAGGTGCCCAGTGCCATCACGCTGCCCGTGCAGACGCTGGTGACGGGGCGGCCCGCCACGCCCACCCAGCCCTCCCCGCCCCCCACCAAGTTCATCGTGATGTCATCGGCGTCGGGGACCAGCGCCTCACAGCAGGTACCGCCCCCCGGGGGCCACGCGGTGGGGGGGGGGGAGGGATGGGGACATGGGGACCTCCGGCTCCCACCCCTGGGGACGTGGAGATGGTCCTTGGTGTCCCCATGGGCGTGAGGTGGCACCGTCCCCTCCAGTGTCCCCCATGTCCCCCATCCTTCTGAGGTGTCCCCATGGGCGTGAGGTGGCACCATCACCTCCAGTGTCCCCCATGTCCCCATTGTGTGTCCCCATGGGCGTGAGGTGGCACTGTCACCCCCAGTGTCCCCCATGTCCCCCGTCCTTGACGTCCTGAGGTGTCCCCATGGGCGTGAGGTGGCACTGTCACCTCCAGTGTCCCCCATGTCCCCATTGTGTGTCCCCATGGGCGTGAGGTGGCACCGTCACCCCCAGTGTCCCCCATGTCCCCCATCCTTGACGTCCTGAGGTGTCCCCATGGGCGTGAGGTGGCACCGTCCCCTCCAGTGTCCCCCATGTCCCCATTGTGTGTCCCCGTGGGCGTGAGGTGGCACTGTCCCCCCCAGTGTCCCCCATGTCCCCCATCCTTGACGTCCTGAGGTGTCCCCATGGGCGTGAGGTGGCACCGTCCCCAATGTCCCCCATCCTTCTGAGGTGTCCCCATGGGCGTGAGGTGGCACTGTCACCCCCAGTGTCCACATTGTGTGTCCCCATGGGTGTGAGGTGGCACCGTCCCCCCCAGTGTCCCCAATGTCCCCATTGTGTGTCCCCATGGGCGTGAGGTGGCACTGTCACCCCCAGTGTCCCCCATGTCCCCCATCCCTGACGTCCTGAGGTGTCTCCATGCGATGTGAGGTGGCACTGTCACCTCCAGTGTCCCCCATGTCCCCCGTCCTTGACATCCTGAGGTGTCCCCATGGGCGTGAGGTGGCACCGTCACCCCCAGTGTCCCCCATGTCCCCATTGTGTGTCGCCATAAGCATGAGGTGGCACTGTCACCCCCAGTGTCCCCGATGTCCCCCATCCTTGATGTCCTTCTGAGGTGTCCCCATGGGCGTGAGGTGGCACTGTCACCCCCAGTGTCCCCCATGTCCCCCATCCTTGACGTCCTTCTGAGATGTCCCCATGGGTGTGAGGTGGCACCGTCACCCCCAGTGTCCCCGATGTCCCCCATCCTTGACATCCTGAGGTGTCCCCATGGGCGTGAGGTGGCACTGACCCCTCCAGTGTCCCCCATGTCCCCCATCCTTCTGAGGTGTCCCCATGGGCGTGAGGTGGCACTGTCACCCCCAGTGTCCCCCATGTCCCCCATCCTTCTGAGGTGTCCCCATGGGCGTGAGGTGGCACTGTCACCCCCAGTGTCCACATTGTGTGTCCCCATGGGTGTGAGGTGGCACCGTCCCCTCCAGTGTCCCCAATGTCCCCATTGTGTGTCCCCATGGGCATGAGGTGGCACTGTCACCCCCAGTGTCCCCCATGTCCCCCGTCCTTCTGAGGTGTCCCCATGAGTGTGAGGTGGCACCGTCCCCCCCAGTGTCCCCCATGTCCCCCATCCTTCTGAGGTGTCCCCATGGGCGTGAGGTGGCACCGTCACCCCCAGTGTCCCCAATGTCCCCATTGTGTGTCCCTATGGGCATGAGGTGGCACCGTCCCCCCCAGTGTCCCCAATGTCCCCCATCCTTCTGAGGTGTCCCCATGGGCATGAGGTGGCACTGTCCCCCCCAGTGTCCCCCATGTCCCCCATCCTTGACGTCCTTCTGAGGTGTCATCATGGGTGTGAGGTGGCACCGTCACCCCCAGTGTCCCCAATGTCCTCATCATTTGTTGCCATGGGTGACATGGCACTGTCACCCCCAGTGTCCCCAATGTCCCCCATCCTTGATGTCCTTCTGAGGTGTCCCCATGGGCGTGAGGTGGCACCGTCACCCCCAGTGTCCCCCGCGTCCCCTGACTGTCCCCCGTGTCCCCGCAGGTGATCACCTTCAGCACCAGCCCGGCGCCCACCGCCACCTCCCCTGTCACCACCACTGTCCCCAGTGTCCAGCCTGTGGTCAAACTGGTGTCGGCGGCGCCCACTGTCCCCAGTGCCACCGTCACTGGCAGCGTCCAGAAGTACATCGTGGTGTCCCTGCCCCCCGCCGGTGACAACAAGGGGGGCACCGCCACCCCCACGGGTGCCACCACCCCGGGACCCCAACTGTCCCCTTCCGCCGTCCCCTCTCCCGCCGTCCCCTCCGCTGTCACCCCCAAATCGGAGACGGGGGACAGTCCCCAACCCCCCCCCTCCTTCGGCAAAGCCAACGGGGCCACCGGGGCAGTGGCACAGTCCCCCCAGTCTGCCCAGTGACACCCCGGGGACACCCCCCATGGGAACGCGGGGGGGGGTGGCCTGAGGGTCCCTTTGTCCCCCCCAGTGTCCCCATGTCACCCCCCAGTGTCCTGTGACACCTCTATGGGGACAGGGGGTGGCCCTGAGGGTCCCCGTGTCCCCCCCAGTGTCCCCATGTCACCCCCAGTGTCCTGTGACACCTCTCTGGGGACAGGGGGTGGCCTGGTGGTCCCCAAAGTGTCCCCATGTCCCCCCCGGTGTCCCCATGTCACCCCCAGTGTCCTGTGACACCTCTATAGGGACATGGGGTGGCCCTGAGGGTCCCCAAAATGTCCCCGTGTCCCCCCTGGTGTCCCCATGTCACCCCCAGTGTCCTGTGACACCTCTATGGGGACATGGGGTGGCCCTGAGGGTCCCCAAAGTGTCCCCGTGTCCCCCCCAGTGTCCCCATGTCACCCCCAGTGTCCTGTGACACCTCTATGGGGACATGGGGTGGCCCTGAGGGTCCCCAAAGTGCCCCCCCTGGTGTCCCCATGTCACCTCTATGGGGACAGGGGGTGGCCTGAGGGTCCCCTTGTCCCCCCCAGTGTCCCCATGTCACCCCTCAATGTCCCGTGACCCCTCTCTGGGGACAGGGGGTGGCCCTGAGGGTCCCCAAAGTGTCCCCAAAGTGCCCCCCCCGGTGTCCCCATGTCACCTCTATGGGGACAGGGGGTGGCCTGAGGGTCCCCAAAATGTCCCCGTGTCCCCCCCGGTGTCCCCATGTCACCCCCAGTTTCCTGTGACACCTCTATGGGGACGGGGGGTTGACCTGGTGGTCCCCAAAATGTCCCCATGTCCCCCCCAGTGTCCCGTGACCCCTCTCTGGGGACGGGGGGTGGCCCTGATGGTCCCCAAAATGTCCCCGTGTCCCCTCCCCCATGTCCCCGGACCCCTTCACGCCCCCCCCCGGGGACGGGGACACCCCTGTAAATACCCGCGACCCTGCGCTGTACAGAGCCAATAAACTCCCAGTTCACACCAGTGCCTCCCAGTTCATCCCAGTGCCCCCCCCCAGTTCATCCCAGTGCCCTCCAGTGCCTCCCTGCGCCCCCCCAGTTCCCCCCCAGTTCATCCCAGTGCCCTCCAATGCCCCCCAGTGCCTCCCAGTTCCCCTCCAGTGCCTCCCAGTGCCACCCAGTGCCTCCCAATGCCTCCCAGCACCCCCCAGTTCATCCCAGTGCCCCCCAGTTCCCCCCCTAATGCCCCCCAGTGCCCCTCCAGTTCATCCCAGTGCCCCCCAGTCCCCCTCCAGTGCCCCCCAATGCCCCCCAGAAACCCCCCAGTTCCCCCCCTAATGCCCCCCAGTGCCCCTCCAGTTCATCCCAGTCCCCCTCCAGTGCCCCCCAATGCCCCCCAGAAACCCCCCAGTCCCCCTCCAGTGCCCCCCAGCACCCCCCCAGTTCATCCCAGTGCCCCCCAGTCCCCCTCCAGTGCCCCCCAGTGCCCCCCAGCACCCCCCCAGTTCATCCCAGTGCCCCCCAGTCCCTCTCCAGTGCCCCCCAATGCCCCCCAGCACCCCCCCAGTTCATCCCAGTGCCCCCCAGTCCCCCTCCAGTGCCCCCCAATGCCCCCCAGCACCCCCCCCAGTTCATCCCAGTGCCCCCCAGTCCCCCTCCAGTGCCCCCCAATGCCCCCCAGCACCCCCCCCAGTTCATCCCAGTGCCCCCCAGTCCCCCTCCAGTGCCCCCCAATGCCCCCCAGCACCCCCCCCAGTTCATCCCAGTGCCCCCCAGTCCCCCTCCAGTGCCCCCCAATGCCCCCCAGCACCCCCCCCAGTTCATCCCAGTCCCTCCCAGTGCCCCCCAGCTCCCCCGCCCCCCTCCCCTGGTTGCACAAGCGCCCTCACCCCTGCACACCCCCCGCCCCTCCCCCCCCCCATTGCCCAACCCCCCCCAGGGACTGCGGGGGGGGCCGGGGGGGGGGGCGGGGCCGGCACCAGTAAAACCAGCAGCTCCCAGTACACGCCCCCCCCCTCCTCCTGCAGCTCCCGGCGACCCCCCAGCTCCCAGCGACCGGCTCCCAGTAACCCCCCCCTCTCGCTCCCAGTAACCCCCCCCCTCGGCTCCCAGTAACCCCCCCTCTCACTCCCAGTAACCTCGCCTCGGCTCCCAGTAACCCCCCCTCTCGCTCCCAGTAACCCCCCCTCAGCTCCCAGTAACCCCCTTCACTCCCAGTAACCCCCACTGCTCTCCCAGTAGCCCCCCATTCCCATTCCCCCCCCTTCCCAGTTCCTCCCAGTGTCCCCCAGTCCCCCCCTCCCATTTCACCCCCCCATTCCCCCCCGCTCCCAGTCCTTCCCAGTGCCCCCCAGTCCCCCCCAGACCCCCCATCCCATTTCACCCCCCAGTCCCCCCCAGCCCCCCCCATTTCACCCCCCACTCCCATTCCCCCCCCCTTCCCAGTCCCTCCCAGTGCCCCCCAGTCCCCCCAGTCCCCCCCTCCCATTTCACCCCCCCATTCCCCCCCCGCTCCCAGTCCCTCCCAGTGCCCCCCAGTCCCCCTCCTCCCATTCCCCCCCCCTTCCCAGTCCCTCCCAGTGCCCCCCAGTCCCCTCCAGCCCCCCCCCATTTCACCCCCCACTCCCATTCCCCCCCCCTTCCCAGTCCCTCCCAGTCCCCCCCAGCCCCCCCTCCCATTTCACCCCCCATTCCCCCCCCCTTCCCAGTCCCTCCCAGTGCCCCCCAGTCCCCCCCAGCCCCCCCTCCCATTTCACCCCCCACTCCCATTCCCCCCCCCCTTCCCGGTCCCTCCCAGTGCCCCCCAGTGCCCCCAGCCCCCCTCCCATTTCACCCCCCACTCCCATTCCCCCCCCTTCCCAGTCCCTCCCAGTGCCCCCCAGTCCCCCAGTCCCCCCTCCCATTTCACCCCCCCATTCCCCCCCCGCTCCCAGTCCCTCCCAGTGCCCCCCAGTGCCCCCCAGTCCCCCCCAGCCCCCCCCCATTCACCCCCCACTCCCATTCCCCCCCCGCTCCCAGTCCCTCCCAGTCCCCCCCAGTCCCCCCTGCCATTTCACCCCCCACTCCCATTCCCCCCCCCCCTTCCCAGTCCCTCCCAGTGCCCCCCAGTCCCCCCCCACCATGCGCCCCCACTTTGCCCCCCTCCGTCTCGTCTCCCCCTCCGCCGTCGCCTCCAGACGGCCGCGGTGCTGCAGTGGGTCTGCTCCTTCCTCGCGCTCGGTGAGGGGGGGGCACGGGGGGGGGACACACACCGGGGGGGCCCCTAAATCCCCCCCACCCCCCCCGGACGGACGCCTGGGTGCCTCGGGGGGGGGGCGCTGAGAGCAGCCCGGGGGGGATTTTGGGGTGCTCGGGGGGGGGGAATTGGGGAGCGCTGGGGGGATTGGGGGGGCAAGGTGGGGGGGGCACCGGGGGGGTCCCCTAAACTCCCCCACCCCCCCCGAACGCCTGGTGCCTCGGGGGGGTGCTGAGAGCAGCCCCCCCCCTCTCCCCCCGGGGGGGATTTTGGGGTGC
>NW_028128854.1:0-16000 GCF_965231255.1 Vanellus vanellus
TTTTGGTCCTACAGCAAAGGTGCCAGTGGGGAAAAGTGATGCTGGTCCTCACTGCCTCCTGGAACCCCTTCAAATGCCCCACACAATTTGGCACTCTCTACTTTCCTGCCGACGCTATCATCAAAAGAACCTTTTTTCACTTTCGGCGCTGTTTCGACCAAAAGAGAAAAACGTCCAGCTTTTGCTGCCACAGCAAAGGTGCCAGCGGGGAAAAGTGATGCTGGTCCTCACTGCCTCCTGGAACCCCTTCAAATGCCCCACACAATTTGGCCCTCTCTGCTTTCCTGCCGACTCTATCCTCAAAAGACCCTTTTTTCACTTTTGGCGCCCTCCGCAGAAAAAAAGACAAACGTCCAGCTTTTGCTGCCACAGCAAAGGTGCCAGCGGGGAAAAGTGATGCTGGTCCTCACTGCCTCCTGGAACCCCTTCAAATGCCCCACACAATTTGGCCCTCTCTGCTTTCCTGCCGACTCTATCTTCAAAAGAACCTTTTTTCACTTTCGGCGGTGTTTGGAGCAAAAAAGACAAACGTCCAGCTTTTGCTGCCACAGCAAAGGTGCCAGCGGGGAAAAGTGATGCTGGTCCTCACTGCCTCCTGGAACCCCTTCAAATGCCCCACACAATTTGGCCCTCTCTGCTTTCCTGCCCAATCTATCCTCAAAAGCACCTTTTTTCTCTTTCGGCGGTGTTTGGAGCAAAAAAGACAAACGTCCAGCTTTTGCTGCCACAGCAAAGGTGCCAGCGGGGAAAAGTGATGCTGGTCCTCACTGCCTCCTGGAACCCCTTCAAATGCCCCACACAATTTGGCCCTCTCTGCTTTCCTGCCCACTCTATCCTAAAAAGACCCTTTTTTCACTTTTGGCGCCCTCTGGAGCAAAAAAGACAAACGTCCAGCTTTTGCTGCCACAGCAAAGGTGCCAGCGGGGAAAAGTGATGCTGCTCCTAACTGCCTCCTGGAACCCCTTCAAATGCCCCACACAATTTGGCCCTCTCTGCTTTCCTGCCCACTCTATCTTCAAAAGAACCTTTTTTCACTTTCGGCGGTGTTTGGAGCAAAAAAGACAAACGTCCAGCTTTTGCTGCCACAGCAAAGGTGCCAGCGGGGAAAAGTGATGCTGGTCCTCACTGCCTCCTGGAACCCCTTCAAATGCCCCACACAATTTGGCCCTCTCTGCTTTCCTGCCGACTGTATCCTCAAAAGACATTTTTTTCACTTTCGCCGCTTTTTCGACCAAAAAAGAAAAACGGCCAGCTTTTGCTGCCACAGCAAAGGTGCCAGCGGGGAAAAGTGATGCTGCTCCTCACTGCCTCCTGGAACCCCTTCAAATGCCCCACACAATTTGGCCCTCTCTGCTTTCCTGCGGAGTCTATTCTCAAAAGCACCTTTTTTCACTTTCGGCGCTGTTTCAACCAAAAAAGAAAAACGTCCAGCTTTTGCTGCCACAGCAAAGGTGCCAGCGGGGAAAAGTGATGCTGGTCCTCACTGCCTCCTGGAACCCCTTCAAATGCCCCACACAATTTGGCCCTCTCTGCTTTCCTGCCCACTCTATCCTCAAAAGCACTTTTTTTCACTTTTGGCGCCCTCCGCAGAAAAAAGGACAACCGTCCAGCTTTTGCTGCCACAGCAAAGGTGCCAGCGGGGAAAAGTGATGCTGGTCCTCACTGCCTCCTGGAACCTCTTCAAATGCCCCAGACAATTTGGTCCTCTCTGCTTTCCCGCCCACTCTATCCTCAAAAGCACATTTTTTCACTTTCGGCGCTGTTTCGTCCAAAAAAGAAAAACGTCCAGCATTTGCTGCCACAGAAAAGGTGCCAGCGGGGAAAAGTGATGCTGGTCCTCACTGCCTCCTGGAACCCCTTCAAATGCCCCACACAATTTGGCCCTCTCTGCTTTCCTGCCGACTCTATCTTCAAAAGAACCTTTTTTCACTTTCGGCGGTGTTTGGAGCAAAAAAGACAAACGTCCAGCTTTTGCTGCCACAGCAAAGGTGCCAGCGGGGAAAAGTGATGCTGGTCCTCACTGCCTCCTGGAACCCCTTCAAATGCCCCACACAATTTGGCCCTCTCTGCTTTCCTGCCGACTCTATCCTCAAAAGACCCTTTTTTCACTTTTGGCGCTCTCCGCAGAAAAAAAGACAAAGGTCCAGCTTTTGCTGCCACAGCAAAGGTGCCAGCGGGGAAAAGTGATGCTGGTCCTCACTGCCTCCTGGAACCCCTTCAAATGCCCCACACAATTTGGCCCTCTCTGCTTTCCTGCCCACTCTATCCTCAAAAGCAACTTTTTTCACTTTCCGCGATGTTTGGAGCAAAAAATTCAAACGTCCAGCTTTTGCTGCCACAGCAAAAGTGCCAGCAGGGAAAAGTGATGCTGGTCCTCACTGCCTCCTGGAACCCCTTCAAATGCCCCACACAATTTGGCCCTCTTTGCTTTCCTGCCGACTGTATCCTCAAAAGACCCTTTTTTCACTTTCGGCGCTGTTTCGACCAAAAAAGAAAAACGGCCAGCTTTTGCTGCCACAGCAAAGGTGCCAGCGGGGAAAAGTGATGCTGGTCCTCACTGCCTCCTGGAACCCCTTCAAATGCCCCACACAATTTGGCCCTCTCTGCTTTCCTGCCCACTCTATCCTCAAAAGCACCTTTTTTCACTTTCGGCGCTGTTTCAACCAAAAAAGAAAAACGTCCAGCTTTTGCTGCCACAGCAAAGGTGCCAGCGGGGAAAAGTGATGCTGGTCCTCACTGCCTCCTGGAATTCCTTCAAATGCCCCACACAATTTGGCCCTCTCTGCTTTCCTGCCAACTCTATCCTCAAAAGACCCTTTTTTCACTTTTGGCGCCCTCCGGAGCAAAAGGAAATACGTCCAGCTTTTGCTGCCACAGCAAAGGTGCCAGCGGGGAAAAGTGATGCTGGTCCTCACTGCCTCCTGGAACCCCTTCAAATGCCCCACACAATTTGGTCCTCTCTGCTTTCCTGCCGACTCTATCCTCAAAAGCACATTTTTTCACTTTCGGCGCTGTTTCGACCAAAAAAGAAAAACGTCCAGCTTTTGCTGCCACAGCAAAGGTGCCAGCGGGGAAAAGTGATGCTGGTCCTCACTGCCTCCTGGAACCCCTTCAAATGCCCCACACAATTTGGCCCTCTCTGCTTTCCTGCCGACTCTATCTTCAAAAGAACCTTTTTTCACTTTCGGCGGTGTTTGTAGCAAAAAAGACAAACGTCCAGCTTTTGCTGCCACAGCAAAGGTGCCAGCGGGGAAAAGTGATGCTGCTCCTCACTGCCTCCTGGAACCCCTTCAAATGCCCCACACAATTTGGCCCTCTCTGCTTTCCTGCGGACTCTATCCTCAAAAGCACCTTTTTTCACTTTCGGCGCTGTTTCAACCAAAAAAGAAAAACGTCCAGCTTTTGCTGCCACAGCAAAGGTGCCAGCGGGGAAAAGTGATGCTGGTCCTCACTGCCTCCTGGAACCCCTTCAAATGCCCCACACAATTTGGCCCTCTCTGCTTTCCTGCCCACTCTATCCTCAAAAGACCCTTTTTTAACTTTTGGCGCCCTCCGCAGAAAAAAAGACAAAGGTCCAGCTTTTGGTGCCACAGCAAAGGTGCCAGCGGGGAAAAGTGATGCTGGTCCTCACTGCCTCCTGGAACCCCTTCAAATGCCCCACACAATTTGGCCCTCTCTGCTTTCCTGCCGACTCTATCCTCAAAACACCCTTTTTTCACTTTCGGCGCTGTTTCGACCAAAAAAGAAAAACGTCCAGCTTTTGCTGCCACAGCAAAGGTGCCAGCGGGGAAAAGTGATGCTGGTCCTCACTGCCTCCTGAAACCCCTTCAAATGCCCCACACAATTTGGTCCTCTCTGATTTCCTGCCGACTCTATCCTCAAAAGCACCTTTTTTCACTTTCGGCGCTGTTTGGAGCAAAAAAGACAAACGTCCAGCTTTTGCTGCCACAGCAAAGGTGCCAGCGGGGAAAAGTGATGCTGGTCCTCACTGCCTCCTGGAACCCCTTCAAATGCCCCACACAATTTGGCCCTCTCTGCTTTCCTGCTGACTCTATCTTCAAAAGAAACTTTTTTCACTTTCGGCGGTGTTTGTAGCAAAAAAGACAAACGTCCAGCTTTTGCTGCCACAGCAAAGGTGCCAGCGGGGAAAAGTGATGCTGGTCCTCACTGCCTCCTGGAACCCCTTCAAATGCCCCACACAATTTGGCCCTCTCTGCTTTCCTGCCGACTCTATCCTCAAAAGCACCTTTTTTCACTTTCGGCACTGTTTGGAGCAAAAAAGACAAACGTCCAGCTTTTGCTGCCACAGCAAAGGTGCCAGCGGGGAAAAGTGATGCTGGTCCTCACTGCCTCCTGGAACCCCTTCAAATGCCCCACAGAATTTGGCCCTCTCTGCTTTCCTGCCGACTCTATCCTCAAAAGAACCTTTTTTCACTTTTGGCACACTACGCAGAAAAATAGACAAACGTCCAGCTTTTGCTGCAACAGCAAAGGTGCCAGCGGGGAAAAGTGATGCTGGTCCTCACTGCCTCCTGGAACCCCTTCAAATGCCCCACACAATTTGGCCCTCTCTGCTTTCCTGCCGACTCTATCCTCAAAAGACCCTTTTTTCACTTTTGGCGCCCTCCGGAGCAAAAGGAAAAACGTCCAGCTTTTGCTGCCACAGCAAAGGTGACAGCGGGGAAAAGTGATGCTGGTCCTCACTGCCTCCTGGAACCCCTTGAAATGCCCCAGACAATTTGGTCCTCTCTGCTTTCCTGCCGACTCTATCCTCAAAAGCACATTTTTTCACCTTCGCCGCTGTTTCGACCAAAAAAGAAAAACGTCCAGCTTTTGCTGCCACAGCAAAGGTGCCAGCGGGGAAAAGTGATGCTGCTCCTCCCTGCCTCCTGGAACCCCTTCAAATGCCCCACACAATTTGGCCATCTCTGCTTTCCTGCCGACTCTATCCTCAAAAGACCCTTTTTTCACTTTTGGCGCCCTCCGCAGAAAAAAAGACAAACGTCCAGCTTTTGCTGCCACAGCAAAGGTGCCAGCGGGGAAAAGTGATGCTGGTCCTCACTGCCTCCTGGAACCCCTTCAAATGCCCCACACAATTTGGCCCTCTCTGCTTTCCTGCCGACTCTATCCTCAAAAGACCCTTTTTTCACTTTCGGCGCTGTTTCGAACAAAAAAGAAAAACGTCCAGCTTTTGCTGCCACAGCAAAGGTGCCAGCGGGGAAAAGTGATGCTGGTCCTCACTGCCTCCTGGAACCCCTTCAAATGCCCCACACAATTTGGCCCTCTCTGCTTTCCTGCCCACTCTATCCTCAAAAGACCCTTTTTTCACTTTTGGCGCCCCCCGGAGCAAAAAAGACAAACGTCCAGCTTTTGCTGCCACAGCAAAGGTGCCAGCGGGGAAAAGTGATGCTGGTCCTCACTGCCTCCTGGAACCCCTTCAAATGCCCCACACAATTTGGCCCTCTCTGCTTTCCTGCCCACTCTATCTTCAAAAGAACCTTTTTTCACTTTCGGCAGTGTTTGGAGCAAAAAAGACAAACGTCCAGCTTTTGCTGCCACAGCAAAGGTGCCAGCGGGGAAAAGTGATGCTGGTCCTCACTGCCTCCTGGAACCCGTTCAAATGCCCCACACAATTTGGCCCTCTCTGCTTTCCCGCCCTATCTATCCTCAAAAGCACCTTTTTTCACTTTCGGTGGTGTTTGGAGCAAAAAAGTCAAACGTCCAGCTTTTGCTGCCATAGCAAAGGTGCCAGCGCGGAAAAGTGATGCTGGTCCTCACTGCCTCCCGGAACCCCTTCAAATGCCCCACACAATTTGGCCCTCTCTGCTTTCCTGCCCACTCTATCCTCAAAAGACCCTTTTTTCACTTTGGCACCCTCCGCAAAAAAAAAATACAAACGTCCAGCTTTTGCTGCCACAGCAAAGGTGCCAGCGGGGAAAAGTGATGCTGGTCCTCACTGCCTCCTGGAACCCCTTCAAATGCCCCACACAATTTGGCCCTCTCTGCTTTCCTTCGGACTCTATCCTCAAAAGCACCTTTTTTCACTTTCGGCGCTGTTTGGAGCAAAAAAGACAAACGTCCAGCTTTTGCTGCCACAGCAAAGGTGCCAGCGGGGAAAAGTGATGCTGGTCCTCACTGCCTCCTGGAACCCCTTCAAATGCCCCACACAATTTGGCCCTCTCTGCTTTCCTGCCCAATCTATCCTCAAAAGCAACTTTTTTCAATTTTGGCGATGTTTGGAGCAAAAAATTCAAACGTCCTGCTTTTGCTGCCACAGCAAAATTGCCAGCGGGGAAAAGTGATGCTGGTCCTCACTGCCTCCTTGAAACCCCTTCAAATGCCCCACACAATTTGGCCCTCTTTGCTTTCCTGCCGACTGTATCCTCAAAAGACCCTTTTTTCACTTTCGCCGCTGTTTCGACCAAAAAAGAAAAACGGCCAGCTTTTGCTGCCACAGCAAAGGTGCCAGCGGGGAAAAGTGATGCTGGTCCTCACTGCCTCCTGGAACCCCTTCAAATGCCCCACACAATTTGGCCCTCTCTGCTTTCCTGCCCACTCTATCCTCAAAAGACCCTTTTTTCACTTTTGGCGCCCTCCGCAGAAAAAAAGAAAAACGTCCAGCTTTTGCTTCCACAGCAAAGGTGCCAGCGGGGAAAAGTGATGCTGGTCCTCACTGCCTCCTGGAATTCCTTCAAATGCCCCACACAATTTGGCCCTCTCTACTTTCCTGCCGACTCTATCCTCAAAAGCACCTTTTTTTAATTTCGGCGCTGTTTGGAGCAAAAAAGAAAAACGTCCAGCTTTTGGTCCTACAGCAAAGGTGCCAGTGGGGAAAAGTGATGCTGGTCCTCACTGCCTCCTGGAACCCCTTCAAATGCCCCACACAATTTGGCACTCTCTACTTTCCTGCCGACGCTATCATCAAAAGCACCTTTTTTCACTTTCGGCGCGGTTTCGACCAAAAAAGAAAAACGTCCAGCTTTTGCTGCCACAGCAAAGGTGCCAGCGGGGAAAAGTGATGCTGGTCCTCACTGCCTCCTGGAACCCCTTCAAATGCCCCACACAATTTGGCCCTCTCTGCTTTCCTGCCGACTCTATCCTCAAAAGACCCTTTTTTCACTTTTGGCGCCCTCTGCAGAAAAAAAGACAAACGTCCAGCTTTTGCTGCCACAGCAAAGGTGCCAGCGGGGAAAAGTGATGCTGGTCCTCACTGCCTCCTGGAACCCCTTCAAATGCCCCACACAATTTGGCCCTCTCTGCTTTCCTGCCGACTCTATCTTCAAAAGAACCTTTTTTCACTTTCGGCGGTGTTTGGAGCAAAAAAGACAAACGTCCAGCTTTTGCTGCCACAGCAAAGGTGCCAGCGGGGAAAAGTGATGCTGGTCCTCACTGCCTCCTGGAACCCCTTCAAATGCCCCACACAATTTGGCCCTCTCTGCTTTCCTGCCCAATCTATCCTCAAAAGCACCTTTTTTCTCTTTCGGCGGTGTTTGGAGCAAAAAAGACAAACGTCCAGCTTTTGCTGCCACAGCAAAGGTGCCAGCGGGGAAAAGTGATGCTGGTCCTCACTGCCTCCTGGAACCCCTTCAAATGCCCCACACAATTTGGCCCTCTCTGCTTTCCTGCCCACTCTATCCTAAAAAGACCCTTTTTTCACTTTTGGCGCCCTCCGGAGCAAAAAAGACAAACGTCCAGCTTTTGCTGCCACAGCAAAGGTGCCAGCGGGGAAAAGTGATGCTGCTCCTAACTGCCTCCTGGAACCCCTTCAAATGCCCCACACAATTTGGCCCTCTCTGCTTTCCTGCCCACTCTATCTTCAAAAGAACCTTTTTTCACTTTCGGCGGTGTTTGGAGCAAAAAAGACAAACGTCCAGCTTTTGCTGCCACAGCAAAGGTGCCAGCGGGGAAAAGTGATGCTGGTCCTCACTGCCTCCTGGAACCCCTTCAAATGCCCCACACAATTTGGCCCTCTTTGCTTTCCTGCCGACTGTATCCTCAAAAGACATTTTTTTCACTTTCGCCGCTTTTTCGACCAAAAAAGAAAAACGGCCAGCTTTTGCTGCCACAGCAAAGGTGCCAGCGGGGAAAAGTGATGCTGCTCCTCACTGCCTCCTGGAACCCCTTCAAATGCCCCACACAATTTGGCCCTCTCTGCTTTCCTGCGGAGTCTATTCTCAAAAGCACCTTTTTTCACTTTCGGCGCTGTTTCAACCAAAAAAGAAAAACGTCCAGCTTTTGCTGCCACAGCAAAGGTGCCAGCGGGGAAAAGTGATGCTGGTCCTCACTGCCTCCTGGAACCCCTTCAAATGCCCCACACAATTTGGCCCTCTCTGCTTTCCTGCCGACTCTATCTTCAAAAGAACCTTTTTTCACTTTCGGCGGTGTTTGGAGCAAAAAAGACAAACGTCCAGCTTTTGCTGCCACAGCAAAGGTGCCAGCGGGGAAAAGTGATGCTGGTCCTCACTGCCTCCTGGAACCCCTTCAAATGCCCCACACAATTTGGCCCTCTCTGCTTTCCTGCCGACTCTATCCTCAAAAGACCCTTTTTTCACTTTTGGCGCTCTCCGCAGAAAAAAAGACAAAGGTCCAGCTTTTGCTGCCACAGCAAAGGTGCCAGCGGGGAAAAGTGATGCTGGTCCTCACTGCCTCCTGGAACCCCTTCAAATGCCCCACACAATTTGGCCCTCTCTGCTTTCCTGCCCAATCTATCCTCAAAAGCAACTTTTTTCACTTTCCGCGATGTTTGGAGCAAAAAATTCAAACGTCCAGCTTTTGCTGCCACAGCAAAAGTGCCAGCGGGGAAAAGTGATGCTGGTCCTCACTGCCTCCTGGAACCCCTTCAAATGCCCCACACAATTTGGCCCTCTCTGCTTTCCTGCCCACTCTATCCTCAAAAGCACCTTTTTTCACTTTCGGCGCTGTTTCAACCAAAAAAGAAAAACGTCCAGCTTTTGCTGCCACAGCAAAGGTGCCAGCGGGGAAAAGTGATGCTGGTCCTCACTGCCTCCTGGAATTCCTTCAAATGCCCCACACAATTTGGCCCTCTCTGCTTTCCTGCCAACTCTATCCTCAAAAGAACCTTTTTTCACTTTTGGCGCCCTCCGCAGAAAAAAAGAAAAACGTCCAGCTTTTGCTGCCACAGCAAAGGTGCCAGCGGGGAAAAGTGATGCTGGTCCTCACTGCCTCCTGGAACCCCTTCAAATGCCCCACACAATTTGGCACTCTCTGCTTTCCTGCCAACGCTATCATCAAAAGCACCTTTTTTCACTTTCGGCGCTGTTTCGACCAAAAAAGAAAAACGTCCAGCTTTTGCTGCCACAGCAAAGGTGCCAGCGGGGAAAAGTGATGCTGGTCCTCACTGCCTCCTGGAACCCCTTCAAATGCCCCACACAATTTGGCCCTCTCTGCTTTCCTGCCGAGTCTATCCTCAAAAGACCCTTTTTTCACTTTTGGCGCCCTCCGCAGAAAAAAAGACAAACGTCCAGCTTTTGCTGCCACAGCAAAGGTGCCAGCGGGGAAAAGTGATGCTGGTCCTCACTGCCTCCTGGAACCCCTTCAAATGCCCCACACAATTTGGCCCTCTCTGCTTTCCTGCCGACTCTATCCTCAAAAGACCCTTTTTTCACTTTTGGCGCCCTCCGGAGCAAAAGGAAAAACGTCCAGCTTTTGCTGCCACAGCAAAGGTGCCAGCGGGGAAAAGTGATGCTGGTCCTCACTGCCTCCTGGAACGCCTTGAAATACCCCACACAATTTGGTCCTCTCTGCTTTCCTGCCGACTCTATCCTCAAAAGCACATTTTTTCACCTTCGCCGCTGTTTCGACCAAAAAAGACAAACGTCCAGCTTTTGCTGCCACAGCAAAGGTGCCAGCGGGGAAAAGTGATGCTGGTCCTCACTGCCTCCTGGAACCCCTTCAAATGCCCCACACAATTTGGCCCTCTCTGCTTTCCTGCCCAATCTATCTTCAAAAGAACCTTTTTTCACTTTCGGCGGTGTTTGGAGCAAAAAAGACAAACGTCCAGCTTTTGCTGCCACAGCAAAGGTGCCAGCGGGGAAAAGTGATGCTGCTCCTCACTGCCTCCTGGAACCCCTTCAAATGCCCCACACAATTTGGCCCTCTCTGCTTTCCTGCGGAGTCTATTCTCAAAAGCACCTTTTTTCACTTTCGGCGCTGTTTCAACCAAAAAAGAAAAACGTCCAGCTTTTGCTGCCACAGCAAAGGTGCCAGCGGGGAAAAGTGATGCTGGTCCTCACTGCCTCCTGGAACCCCTTCAAATGCCCCACACAATTTGGCCCTCTCTGCTTTCCTGCCCACTCTATCCTCAAAAGACCCTTTTTTCACTTTTGGCGCCCTCCGCAGAAAAAAATACAAACGTCCAGCTTTTGCTGCCACAGCAAAGGTGCCAGCGGGGAAAAGTGATGCTGGTCCTCACTGCCTCCTGGAACCCCTTCAAATGCCCCACACAATTTGGCCCTCTCTGCTTTCCTGCCCACTCTATCCTCAAAAGCACTTTTTTTCACTTTTGGCGCCCTCCGCAGAAAAAAGGACAACCGTCCAGCTTTTGCTGCCACAGCAAAGGTGCCAGCGGGGAAAAGTGATGCTGGTCCTCACTGCCTCCTGGAACCTCTTCAAATGCCCCAGACAATTTGGTCCTCTCTGCTTTCCCGCCCACTCTATCCTCAAAAGCACATTTTTTCACTTTCGGCGCTGTTTCGTCCAAAAAAGACAAACGTCCAGCTTTTGCTGCCACAGCAAAGGTGCCAGCGGGGAAAAGTGATGCTGGTCCTCACTGCCTCCTGGAACCCCTTCAAATGCCCCACACAATTTGGCCCTCTCTGCTTTCCTGCCGACTCTATCTTCAAAAGAACCTTTTTTCACTTTCGGCGGTGTTTGGAGCAAAAAAGACAAACGTCCAGCTTTTGCTGCCACAGCAAAGGTGCCAGCGGGGAAAAGTGATGCTGGTCCTCACTGCCTCCTGGAACCCCTTCAAATGCCCCACACAATTTGGCCCTCTCTGCTTTCCTGCCGACTCTATCCTCAAAAGACCCTTTTTTCACTTTTGGCGCTCTCCGCAGAAAAAAAGACAAAGGTCCAGCTTTTGCTGCCACAGCAAAGGTGCCAGCGGGGAAAAGTGATGCTGGTCATCACTGCCTCCTGGAACCCCTTCAAATGCCCCACACAATTTGGCCCTCTCTGCTTTCCTGCCCAATCTATCCTCAAAAGCAACTTTTTTCACTTTCCGCGATGTTTGGAGCAAAAAATTCAAACGTCCAGCTTTTGCTGCCACAGCAAAAGTGCCAGCGGGGAAAAGTGATGCTGGTCCTCACTGCCTCCTGGAACCCCTTCAAATGCCCCACACAATTTGGCCCTCTTTGCTTTCCTGCCGACTGTATCCTCAAAAGACCCTTTTTTCACTTTCGGCGCTGTTTCGACCAAAAAAGAAAAACGTCCAGCTTTTGCTGCCACAGCAAAGGTGCCAGCGGGGAAAAGTGATGCTGGTCCTCACTGCCTCCTGGAATTCCTTCAAATGCCCCACACAATTTGGCCCTCTCTGCTTTCCTGCCAACTCTATCCTCAAAAGAACCTTTTTTCAGTTTTGGCGCCCTCCGCAGAAAAAAAGAAAAACGTCCAGCTTTTGCTGCCACAGCAAAGGTGCCAGCGGGGAAAAGTGATGCTGGTCCTCACTGCCTCCTGGAACCCCTTCAAATGCCCCACACAATTTGGCACTCTCTGCTTTCCTGCCAACGCTATCATCAAAAGCACCTTTTTTCACTTTCGGCGCTGTTTCGACCAAAAAAGAAAAACGTCCAGCTTTTGCTGCCACAGCAAAGGTGCCAGCGGGGAAAAGTGATGCTGGTCCTCACTGCCTCCTGGAACCCCTTCAAATGCCCCACACAATTTGGCCCTCTCTGCTTTCCTGCCGACTCTATCCTCAAAAGACCCTTTTTTCACTTTTGGCGCCCTCCGCAGGAAAAAAGACAAACGTCCAGCTTTTGCTGCCACAGCAAAGGTGCCAGCGGGGAAAAGTGATGCTGGTCCTCACTGCCTCCTGGAACCCCTTCAAATGCCCCACACAATTTGGCCCTCTCTGCTTTCCTGCCGACTCTATCCTCAAAAGACCCTTTTTTCACTTTTGGCGCCCTCCGGAGCAAAAGGAAAAACGTCCAGCTTTTGCTGCCACAGCAAAGGTGCCAGCGGGGAAAAGTGATGCTGGTCCTCACTGCCTCCTGGAACGCCTTGAAATGCCCCACACAATTTGGTCCTCTCTGCTTTCCTGACGACTCTATCCTCAAAAGCACATTTTTTCACCTTCGCCGCTGTTTCGACCAAAAAAGACAAACGTCCAGCTTTTGCTGCCACAGCAAAGGTGCCAGCGGGGAAAAGTGATGCTGGTCCTCACTGCCTCCTGGAACCCCTTCAAATGCCCCACACAATTTGGCCCTCTCTGCTTTCCTGCCCAATCTATCTTCAAAAGAACCTTTTTTCACTTTCGGCGGTGTTTGGAGCAAAAAAGACAAACGTCCAGCTTTTGCTGCCACAGCAAAGGTGCCAGCGGGGAAAAGTGATGCTGGTCCTCACTGCCTCCTGGAACCCCTTCAAATGCCCCACACAATTTGGCCCTCTCTGCTTTCATGCCGACTCTATCCTCAAAAGAACCTTTTTTCACTTTCGGCGGTGTTTGGAGCAAAAAAGTCAAACGTCCAGCTCTTGCTGCCACAGCAAAGGTGCCAGCGGGGAAAAGTGATGCTGGTCCTCACTGCCTCCTGGAACCCCTTCAAATGCCCCACACAATTTGGCCCTCTCTGCTTTCCTGCCGACTCTATCCTCAAAACACCCTTTTTTCACTTTCGGCGCTGTTTCGACCAAAAAAGAAAAACGTCCAGCTTTTGCTGCCACAGCAAAGGTGCCAGCGGGGAAAAGTGATGCTGGTCCTCACTGCCTCCTGGAACCCCTTCAAATGCCCCACACAATTTGGCCCTCTTTGCTTTCCTGCCGACTGTATCCTCAAAAGACATTTTTTTCACTTTCGCCGCTTTTTCGACCAAAAAAGAAAAACGTCCAGCTTTTGCTGCCACAGCAAAGGTGCCAGCGGGGAAAAGTGATGCTGGTCCTCACTGCCTCCTGGAACCCCTTCAAATGCCCCACACAATTTGGCCCTCTCTGCTTTCCTGCGGAGTCTATTCTCAAAAGCACCTTTTTTCACTTTCGGCGCTGTTTCAACCAAAAAAGAAAAACGTCCAGCTTTTGCTGCCACAGCAAAGGTGCCAGCGGGGAAAAGTGATGCTGGTCCTCACTGCCTCCTGGAACCCCTTCAAATGCCCCACACAATTTGGCCCTCTCTGCTTTCCTGCCCACTCTATCCTCAAAAGACCCTTTTTTCACTTTTGGCGCCCTCCGCAGAAAAAAATACAAACGTCCAGCTTTTGCTGCCACAGCAAAGGTGCCAGCGGGGAAAAGTGATGCTGGTCCTCACTGCCTCCTGGAACCCCTTCAAATGCCCCACACAATTTGGCCCTCTCTGCTTTCCTGCCCACTCTATCCTCAAAAGCACTTTTTTTCACTTTTGGCGCCCTCCGCAGAAAAAAGGACAACCGTCCAGCTTTTGCTGCCACAGCAAAGGTGCCAGCGGGGAAAAGTGATGCTGGTCCTCACTGCCTCCTGGAACCCCTTCAAATGCCCCAGACAATTTGGTCCTCTCTGCTTTCCTGCCGACTCTATCCTCAAAAGACCCTTTTTTCACTTTCGGCGCTGTTTGGAGCAAAAAAGACAAACGTCCAGCTTTTGCTGCCACAGCAAAGGTGCCAGCGGGGAAAAGTGATGCTGGTCCTCACTGCCTCCTGGAACCCCTTCAAATGCCCCACACAATTTGGCCCTCTCTGCTTTCCTGCCGACTCTATCCTCAAAAGACCCTTTTTTCACTTTTGGCGCTCTCCGCAGAAAAAAAGACAAAGGTCCAGCTTTTGCTGCCACAGCAAAGGTGCCAGCGGGGAAAAGTGATGCTGGTCCTCACTGCCTCCTGGAACCCCTTCAAATGCCCCACACAATTTGGCCCTCTCTGCTTTCCTGCCCAATCTATCCTCAAAAGCAACTTTTTTCACTTTCCGCGATGTTTGGAGCAAAAAATTCAAACGTCCAGCTTTTGCTGCCACAGCAAAAGTGCCAGCGGGGAAAAGTGATGCTGGTCCTCACTGCCTCCTGGAACCCCTTCAAATGCCCCACACAATTTGGCCCTCTTTGCTTTCCTGCCGACTGTATCCTCAAAAGACCCTTTTCTCACTTTCGCCGCTGTTTCGACCAAAAAAGAAAAACGGCCAGCTTTTGCTGCCACAGCAAAGGTGCCAGCGGGGAAAAGTGATGCTGGTCCTCACTGCCTCCTGGAACCCCTTCAAATGCCCCACACAATTTGGCCCTCTCTGCTTTCCTGCGGACTCTATCCTCAAAAGCACCTTTTTTCTCTTTCGGCGCTGTTTCAACCAAAAAAGAAAAACGTCCAGCTTTTGCTGCCACAGCAAAGGTGCCAGCGGGGAAAAGTGATGCTGGTCCTCACTGCCTCCTGGAACCCCTTCAAATGCCCCACACAATTTGGCCCTCTCTGCTTTCCTGCCGACTCTATCCTCAAAAGCATTTTTTTTCACTTTTGGCGCCCTCCGCAGAAAAAAAGACAAACGTCCAGCTTTTGCTGCCACAGCAAAGGTGCCAGCGGGGAAAAGTGATGCTGGTCCTCACTGCCTCCTGGAACCCCTTCAAATGCCCCACACAATTTGGCCCTCTCTGCTTTCCGGCCCACTCTATCCTCAAAAGACCCTTTTTTCACTTTTGGCGCCCTCCGGAGCAAAAGGAAATACGTCCAGCTTTTGCTGCCACAGCAAAGGTGCCAGCGGGGAAAAGTGATGCTGGTCCTCACTGCCTCCTGGAACCCCTTCAAATGCCCCACACAATTTGGTCCTCTCTGCTTTCCTGCCGACTCTATCCTCAAAAGCACATTTTTTCACTTTCGGCGCTGTTTCGACCAAAAAAGAAAAACGTCCAGCTTTTGCTGCCACAGCAAAGGTGCCAGCGGGGAAAAGTGATGCTGGTCCTCACTGCCTCCTGGAACCCCTTCAAATGCCCCACACAATTTGGCCCTCTCTGCTTTCCTGCCGACTCTATCTTCAAAAGAAACTTTTTTCACTTTCGGCGGTGTTTGTAGCAAAAAAGACAAACGTCCAGCTTTTGCTGCCACAGCAAAGGTGCCAGCGGGGAAAAGTGATGCTGGTCCTCACTGCCTCCTGGAACCCCTTCAAATGCCCCACACAATTTGGCCCTCTCTGCTTTCCTGCCGACTCTATCCTCAAAAGCACCTTTTTTCACTTTCGGCACTGTTTGGAGCAAAAAAGACAAAGGTCCAGCTTTTGCTGCCACAGCAAAGGTGCCAGCGGGGAAAAGTGATGCTGGTCCTCACTGCCTCCTGGAACCCCTTCAAATGCCCCACAGAATTTGGCCCTCTCTTCTTTCCTGCCGACTCTATCCTCAAAAGAACCTTTTTTCACTTTTGGCACACTACGCAGAAAAAAAGACAAACGTCCAGCTTTTGCTGCCACAGCAAAGGTGCCAGCGGGGAAAAGTGATGCTGGTCCTCACTGCCTCCTGGAACCCCTTGAAATGCCCCAGACAATTTGGTCCTCTCTGCTTTCCTGCCGACTCTATCCTCAAAACACCCTTTTTTCACTTTTGGCGCCCTCCGGAGCAAAAGGAAAAACGTCCAGCTTTTGCTGCCACAGCAAAGGTTCCAGCGGGGAAAAGTGATGCTGGTCCTCACTGCCTCCTGGAACCCCTTCAAATGCCCCACACAATTTGGCCCTCTCTGCTTTCCTGCCGACTCTATCCTCAAAAGAACCTTTTTTCACTTTCGGTGGTGTTTGGAGCAAAAAAGTCAAACGTCCAGCTTTTGCTGCCACAGCAAAGGTGCCAGCGGGGAAAAGTGATGCTGGTCCTCACTGCCTCCTGGAACCCCTTCAAA